>NC_143587.1:90930239-91190239 GCF_048544385.1 Mastigoproctus giganteus | reverse complement strand
ATTTGACATAATATTAACAATCGAGTACGAGATGGATGCATTTCATGATGTTACAACAGATGCTCGAAGGTTCCACCATGAGATGCGATGCATGCGTGACACCAACGCGCCTCGACTTGGGCACCTGTACATGATGAGGGGACCTCCCAATGATGCTGCTGCTGGACTTCCGGACTAGCATCACTGGGATCTAACTCCCATACCTTGGTTCCAGGGTTACATCTTTTGGAATCTGGCGTGTACAGCCGTGCGCCGCGACCCATGGATTTCGGAAAGGGGGATCCTGGTGGTTGAGGGGCCCAGCCTTAATACACCATTTTGGCTCCTGCTTCGACAAGACGGGTGGTCCCGGACCGGCCCAACTGCGATCAATCGGCGGGTGGTTCTTACTGCGTTCCAATAAGCCTCCCTCCCTTTGGTCCTGGGACGGGATCAAGGCTTATTGGAAATGTGGGTATGGTGCCTCTAAGCTAACTTGGCGCCCCATTCGTGTATGCAGTACCTGCTAGTTCACGAGTGGGCGTCCCCTCGTAGGGCTCCGTGGTGGGACATAAACGTGGTGGGTGAGGTGCTTAGGGCATCTGAAATTTTTATTTTACTCATATGAGTAATTTAAATTCTACTTCTTCCGGGGCCCTAACAAGGCCCCTACCTAACCGAGACGATAACACTGACAACACCTCTGTCAAAAGAGCCAGAACTGAGGATAAAACACCATCTGTAACACCACTTTTCCTCATTCTCCATTCGACTGGAGAGCAGTCAATTGGGAAGATGTCACCCTTCTTTATCCAGAAAGGATTAGAAGGGTTGGCAGGATCACCCAAATCTGTAAAACAACTGCATTCTGGCGACCTTTTGGTCGAAGCCACAACTGTGAAACAGGCGGAAAAAATCCTGAAAGCCACAACAATAGGGGGAATACCTATCATCATAACCCCCCATAAAACTTTGAACTCTTCACGAGGTGTCATTTCGGAGTGGGACCTGCTTCATGTTTCTGAAGAAGAGATCTGCTCTGAATTGAAAGAACAAGGAGTGACGGCTGTCAAAAGAATATCAATGAGAAAGGATGGGAATCTCGTCCCTACCCGAGTTATCATCCTAACATTTAACACCCCACGGCCTCCAAGTTCCATCAAGGTGGCTATCTAAACTGCCCAGTGAGGATTTATATCCCAAACCCACTGCGGTGTTTTAGATGCCAAAAATACGGCCACTCACAAACATCTTGTTGTGGTAACCCTGCCTGTGCTCGATGTGGTGTTAAAGACCACGAGAGCAAGGAATGTTCAGCTCCAAAACCGATCTGTGTCAATTGCCAAGAAGAGCACCCCGCCGAAACTGAAAACAGAGCTGAATATTTCCTACCCAGAGGCCAGAAAACGTATCCAACCAATAAATAGCGGGAAACTTTCATATGCCCAGAAGGTTTCTGCTAAGTGCACTATTGGTACACAAACTGAGATGACTATACCACCAAGAGAGTCATTCACCCCGATTGCACGCTATTTATTGAGTTCACAAAAGCCCACCAAAAAAACACAGTCAGCTGCCACTCCTATATCTGTACCTCCTAGTGCTCCACCACTACCAAAACCAAAACCAAGTGGTAAAGAAAAGCCAAACACTTCAGAAGAGTCATCCGTGATACCAGAAACAATGGATGTAGAGAACAAGGAGGCACCAGATGAATCAGTCTTGGAACTCTTTGCGGAGGAAGAAATGGACACCGGACAGCGTCCATTCTTCCCCAAAAAAGATAAATCCAAGATTGACAAAAGTAAGCCTCAGCACCTCGGAAGCCGCCTGATGGATTCACCAAGCCAAAATAATGGCTAAATTCCTACAATGGAATTGTCATGGATTCCAGCGAAATACTGATGACATCAAGGCCCTCCTGCAAAAGCACGAGCCAGTTTGCTTTTGCTTGCAGGAGACTTATCTAAAGGCAAATGAAGATCCCACCCTGCATACCATCACATTTTTTCGAAAGGATAGAATTACGGATGGTCCTGCTCATGGAGGAGTGGCTATCCTTGTGGGTAACCAGACCCCAGTTCAGCCCTTGATAGTTACAACCAGCATAGAGACTGTTGCAATTCGCCTTTCAGTGGGATTTTTATTAACTGTGTGCTCTATTTATTTGCCACCCGGGACTGACATCTCCCAGGAAGACCTTGATGATCTTGTAACGCAGTTGCCTCTCCCTTTCTTACTTCTCGGGGATTTTAATGGACATAACACCCCGTGGGGTAGTGCTAATATCAATGGAAGGGGACGAGTCATAGAGCGTATGCTAAATGACAATGACCTTTCCCTTCTAAATATTGGAACAAACACCTTCTTCCACATGCCTACCCGTACTTTTTCTGCCATTGATCTCTCTCTCTCTCTCTATTTGCTCCCCTTCTCTACTCCCTTCACTCACTTGGGAAGTGGAGGAGAATCCATATGGAAGTGATCACTTCCCTGTGATAACCTCGTTACACAGTGGGAGACCGTGTCTTCCTTCCAGGTTACCACGGTGGAAGATTGATCAGGCTGACTAGTCTGCCTTCCAACATCAGGCAAATTTTGATCTCAGCACCGTTAGCCAAGAGCCTATCAATGATGCAGTAACGTACATCACAGAGATTATCGTCCAAGCAGCTGCAAATGCTGTTCCAAAAACATCTGCCCGGTTTCCACCATTTCCCAAACCTTGGTGGAATTCACAATGCACAGCAGCAAAAAAGGCTCAAAACAAAGCGTGGGGGGGATATTCCGCCGATATCCTACCATGACCAACCTTATAGCCTTTAAACGCGCACGAGCCAAAGCACGCTATATCCGCCGTCAGAGTCAAAAGGAATCGTGGATCCGTTTTACATCATCTATTAACCAGTCTACCAACTCTAAGGTAGTCTGGGATAAAATCCGGAAAATGAAGGGAAAATATACATCCCACCCTTCTTCAATCCTAGATTATAATGGAGGCACTATTGCAGATCGAACTGCAATAGCCAATTCTCTTGGAGAAACATTCTCTTACATCTCGGCAACATCTTCGTATTCCCCAGAGTTCCTGGTCCTGAAACATAAACTCGAAAAACAGGCACTTAATTTTAAGTCTAAGGGCGTCTATCCCTACAACGGGGCATTCACTATGCAGGAACTGAAAAGAGCCCTCACTCTTTCCAAAGCAAGTGCTGTTGGACCAGATGGCATCCATTATGAAATGATTAAACATCTTTCACCAAAATCTATGGATTATCTGCTCTTTCTATATAACAGAATCTTTATTGAAGGGCAGTTTCCAGATTCCTGGCGCAAGGCAATCGTTCTTGCCTTTGCTAAGCCAGGAAAGGATCCAAAAGTCACTACCAATTATCGTCCTATTGCTCTGACTAACTGTCTGTGCAAAATCCTGGAGAGAATGGTTAATTCTCGTTTAATACGGTACTTAGAATCAAATGACCTTCTCTCCAACATCCAGTGTGGCTTTTGAAGGAACCGGTCCACTTTGGACCATCTTATTAGACTGGAAACATCCATCTGGGATGCTTTCCTAAAACGCGAATACTTGGTGTCGGTGTTCTTTGACATGGAGAAAGCGTATGACACAACTTGGAGATTTGGCATCTTAAAAGATCTGCATAGCCTTGGTCTTAGAGGGCAACTCCCCATTTTTATTAGAAATTTTTAGGCAATCGATCTTTCCAAGTTCGTGTGGGATCCTCATTCTCTCATTCCTTCAGCCAAGAGGAGGGAGTACCACAAGGATCAGTATTAAGTGTCACGCTTTTTGCCATCAAAGTAAATTCCATCACAGAACAACTTCCTCCAACTGTAAACAGTGCCCTCTATGTTGATGACTTTAGCATATTCTGTCAGTCGTGCAACATGAGGGTTGTTGAAAGACAACTGCAGAAAGCCATTGATCGCCTCAACTCCTGGGCACTTGCTAATGGCTTCAGGTTCTCGCCGGAGAAGTCCTTTTGCGTACACTTTTGTCGTAAGCGTAATCTTCATCCTGAACCTGAATTAAGGCTCGGAAAATATGCTATTCCAGTATGCTATTCTCGGACACAAAATTCTTGGGACTCATGTTTGACAAAAAGCTGACCTTTCTGGATCATATCCATCAACTCCGCACAAAGTGCACAAGAGGCCTTAATATTCTCCGCTCGCTCTCCTATACATCTTGGGGTGCAGACCGATGCACCCTTCTACAGCTTTACTGTGCACTCGTGCGATCCAAATTAGATTATCGGTCCCAGGTATATTCTTAAGCCAGAGACAGTGCCCTTCGATGGCTGGACCCTGTCCATCATCAGGCTTTCCGTATCACTACTGGAGCATATAGAACATCTCCTGTCCAGAGTTTATACGTTGAAGCAAACGAACCACCGTTATCGCTTTGATGTAAGCAGTTGTCTCTAAAGTACACTCTAAAACTGAAATCCCTGCCAGACCATCCTACGTGGCCATTCATTTTTGAGCCACGATGGGAAAATTTGTATAACACCCATAAGACTGTCAATCGTTTTTTTGGTATTCGTCTCCAATAGCTACTCATAGAACTTAATATCAAGGTAGACAAGGTTGCCCAAACACCCGAAGCAACCCCTTCCACCCTGGCATGCTCATGTCCTGGCATGTGACTTGTCCCTTTGAAATTGGGGAAAGTCGGACACTCCATCATCTGTCTACCTGCAGCTTTATTCAGCACACCAAGCTGAACATTCTGACTTCGCACCAGTTTACACAGACGGTTCGAAATCGGAATCACCTGTGGGATCTGCTGCTGTCTTTACAGACACCACTACATCGGAGCTGATTCCCTCTGAATGCAGCATATTTACTGCAGAGCTGCATGCTATAGAGTTAGCCTTGGATCAAATTAGTAAATGCCAATACCAACGGTTCATTTTATATTCCAACTCTCTCAGCGTGTTACAGGCTTTAATATCTGTAAGATATAATCCTCATCCAGTTCTGTCTTGTATTCAGCAGAAGATTCACTTTCTCCATGAACGTGAATATGATATCCGCTTCTGCTGGATTCCCAGCCACATTGGGATTAGGGGAAATGATTTGGCTGCCACCACAGCCAAAACAGCCATTCCCAGTAATAATCGCTGCCTGTCAGTACCCTATACAGACTACAGGCAAATAATACACATGAAGATACACTCCCAATGGCAGGATTCGTGGAATAGACAGACTGCAAATAAATTATCTCATATAAAGCCTGTAATTGAACCGTGGCAGTCTAGTCTGCGCAGGAATCATAAGGAGGAAGTTGTTCTTGCCCGGACCCGCATAGGACATAGTCATTTGACTCATTCGTTTTTGCTGAGGGCTGATGACCCTCTTATGTGTGAGTCCTGTGTCACAATTTTAACTATCAGACAAATTTTAATTGATTGTCCAGATTTTAGTAATATCCGTTTTACCGCTTTTAATCATCTGACTGAGCCGTATACACTCGGTCAGATTTTATCCGACAATGACCATGTGTCTGCTATTTTTAGCTATTTTAAATCAATAAAGGTTTTTACTTGTATTTAATATTTACTTGTTATTGTTATTTCTTTATTGATTTATCTTTTTTACATTTTATACCTTTGTTGTTTTATATTTTGACATGGTGACCTAAGTAATTAGGTCAGTGAAACAAAAATTTTTATATATCACCTGGTTGTGGCGCATTATAGCCTTAGTTGCTAATGTGCCAATAAAACCCAAGAACCAACCAACCGACACAGACGCAGCATGGATTGGCAGACACGGTCAAACACACCTGGAGTTGTTCAAGTCTTGAACACTTTCTTGGAGAAACCACTGTGCAAAAGCCACAACAGGGAGCAGTAACTGAACCCTTTGGAGATGAAAAGGGTGTAAGGAATCGTCGTGCCAGACATGCTGTACACTGCAACGAGACACTCCTAAGGCAACGGCACGTGTGCTGGTAGTAGGATTATTCTGGACAGCATTCAACACACTTTCTTCCATGGCGGGAGTTCGCGTTGAATGTGGTCTGCCTGCACTACTCCTGTTACCTCTAAATGACCCATAATCGCACAAATTTTGATGCACACACACAAACAAACGGTGGTCCGGTACATGTCTGTCTGGGAAGCGTTCTCCATAAATTCATTGAGTGGCTCGTCCATTGCCCTCTGCTAATCCATACACTAGGTTGTATGTCTGCCAGCTCACAGTTCGTATATCGATGCATGCTCTTCGTGCAGCGACTACTGCTTGAATGAGTAAACTAGAAATTTTCCCTCTCACGAACTGATGAGCAGTGCCGTGTACCGACTTACGGTGACGTTTCCGGTTATGGTTCCTATGCGATTCACATTCCTTTAGATGTTACCTACCTCCCCTAAACGTTTGTACCAATATTTTTGAGACACCCTGTATAATATAGTAGTAGTAGTAGTAGTAGTGGCACATGATGCAAGAAAGCAAGTGTAGGAGCTTATGCAGCATCAGCCAAAAAAAAAAAAAAAAAAAAAAATCACACCATTCCCTCCAAATGCCTGTCCAGTTCCTCCTTAAATTTATTTAACCTATCAACTTCTACAACGACAGATGGAAGTTTGTTCCAGCAATTAACCGCCCGCTGGCTAAAGGCAAATTTCCGCACATCTATTCTACATCTGTCCTTTCTTAATTTGAACTTATGTCCCCGTAGGTTGGTAATCTGAACAAGAGGAAGGATCCCATCAGAATTCAGCGTGCTCAACCCATTCAAGGCCTTATAGACCTCAATCAGATCACCGCGCAGGTGCCTAGTCTCCAGCCACTGCAATTTGCAGAACTTAAGCCTCTCTTGGTAAGAGAATCCCTTCATTCCCCTCACCAATCGTGTTGCTCTTCTCTGTACACGCTCAAGCAAATCTACATCCTTCCTAAAATGAGGCCTTCAGACCTGTACGCAGTACTCAAGGCGAGGCCTGACCATTGCCTTATACAGAGGGACAATCACCTCCTTTTCCCTGCTAGCAAAATTCCTATATATCATTGACAAAACCCCATGACCCGCCCTAGCAGCCTGTCTGCATTGCTCAGAAAACTTCATATCTGACTGCACAATTACTCCCAGGTCTTTTTCATTTTCTACCACCTTAAGTGTAGTACCACACAGTTGGTAAGTTTCTCTGGGGTTACTTCTACCCATATGCAGTACTTTGCATTTGTCAAGGTTGAACTTCAGTTGCCACTTCTTAGCCCATCTGCCCAAATTATCTAGATCCTGTTGCAGTAGCACACTGCCATTACTGTCATTAACAACCCTGCCAACCTTTGTGTCATCTGCAAACTTCGACATTAAGCCTGATATACCTTCATCAATATCATTGATAAATACACAAAACAACAGTGGACCCAACACCGAACCCTGTGGGACTCCACTAATAACATTAGTCCACAAAGAGCAGCACCCATTGATTACCACCCTCTGTCTTCTCCCACTTAACCATCCTTTTATCCATTGTAGCAACTTACCCTTAATACCATTCTGCTCCAATTTGTACAGTAGTCTTCCATGCGCAACAGTGTCAAAAGCTTTCCTGAAATCCAAGTATATGATATCAAAATTATTTTTTGCATCCAGTTCCTTTGTGACCACATCATAATAACCAATCAAATTTGTCAGACAAGACTTTCCCTTAACAAACCCATGCTGTGTTTGAATTATTGCTGCAGTCTTGTCTAGATGATCCTGCAATGCATCTTTAACCAGCGACTCCATTATTTTACCCGGAACAGAAGTTAAACTAACTGGTCTGTAATTACTCGTGTCACCCTTCGATCCACCTTTGTGAATTGGGGACACATTTGCACATCTCCAGTCCGTGGGAACCTCCCCTGAGTCCAAGGATGCTCTCATAATTATGGCTAAGGGTTTGCTTAGTTGCTTTGCCGCCTCCTTTAAAATAACTGGATAGATCCCATCCACCCCAGGTGCCTTTCTTATGTTTAACTTCAACAATTTCTCCTCCACTTTGCTCTCAGTTATTACAAAATCATTAAGCACACTGCTACAATTTGATAACCTTCTTCCATTTTCAAATTGTAATAATTCCTCACGTGTGAATGTAGATGCAAAATACTCATTCAGTTTGTTTGCTATCTGAGCAGGATCATCAACAGTCGAACCATCGATGTCAAGTGGACCAATCATATTCATCCCCTTCCTTTTAGAGTTTATATAAGTAAAGAAATCCTTGCTGTTTTTCTTAGCATCTTTTGCCAAAGATTTCTCGTAATCCGCCTTCGCCTGCCGAACCTCCTTTGTGACCTGATTACAGACTAGCTTATATCTGCCACAGGCTTCTGCGTCACCTGATAATTTATATGCATCCCATGCATTTTTCTTCTCTGTCACAAGTCTCATTAGTTCATTTGATAACCATTTAGGCCTAAACCTTGAACGATATTTCTTAATCGGTATATAAAGTCTAGTAGCTTCCACGATTAATTCTTTGAATGCTTCCCACTTAGAATTTACTGTTTGTAACATCGTCAGTTGATCCCACTGTACAGAATTTAAAAACTGTCTGAGACCACTGTACTCCCCTTTACGGAAGCAAAAACCCTTTCCTTTACCCCTGACGTTAGTTACCTCTTTGAGTAAATCCCACTTCAGCACATTGTGATCACTGCCACCTAGTGGTTCCTTTATCTGCAAATTCTTAATACACGAATGATCACTGCTGATAACCAGATCAAGAGTGTTACTTTCTCTGGTTGTCTCTCGAACATGCTGCTGCAGAAAACAATCATCCAATAACTCCACAAAAGTCTGACTAGTGTGTGAGTGACCAACCCACAAGTTCCAGTCAATATCTGGGAAGTTAAAATCCCCCATTATAAGACATTCCTATTTACTAGCCCACTCTATTTCTCTGTACAATTTTTCATTGTACTCATTCAAGTCATTAGGCCTATAACACACTCCTACTCTTATTTTTCCTTTCGCAGTGCTTATCTCACACCAAACTGACTCAACAGAGCACTGTTCATCTATATTAACTGGATGCATTTCCTTTGATTTTATGTTTTTCTTAATTAACAGCATAACACCCCCTCCCTTTCTGTCCTGTCTATCCTTTCTGTACACATTGTACTCCCCAAATTCCAGTTCTCACTGGAATTTGGGGAATATAACCTCATAAATCCATATTTCTGAACAATAATACTATATTCAGTACCAATGTTTCTCAACCTGTGTGCTGCACATATGCTCCAGGTGTGCCACGGAAAATGCAAATAAAAAAATTAATAAATCCAAGTTTTATAATGAAAATTAATTCAAATAACAAATTCGTTTATTTACACTGCACCAATCCCAGCCCCATCCATCAGTCAATATGATGTCACGTTTTGATTCCTAGTATTAGATCTGTTCACCTGCAATCCTTTATTCACCTTTTGATTCCTAATAGTATATCTGTTCACCTTTATTCAGCCATTCTTATCACTTGAGAGACTCTCCCAGGCACCCTGCAGTTGTATAAGTGCAACTTGTAAGCAGTATAGTAAGAAATTTCCTTTGTGTTTTAAAAGTACTTCTTGTGTTTTTATATTTTTTGTGTTTTTATCTCTCTAAAACATCATATTCAGTTAATTCGTATAGAACAGGTATTTTCAATTAAATGAATTAGTATATTCTAGAAGTAACTTTAATTTTTTAGACATTATTAGCAATGGATAAATTTTTAGCAAAAGGAAATCAGAAGAGGCAAATTGATAACGACCATCATGGAGAAAATGAAAAAAACAAAAACCAGCAACCATCAACATCAAAAAATAAGAAAACATGTTGTCGTAAATATGATGATGATTATTTCGTGAAGGGATTTTTGTATACTGCTACCAAAGATTGTCCTCTACCTTCATGTGTGGTATGTGGTTTAAAATTGTTGAATGAATCAATGGTGCTGAGTAAATTGCAGCATCATTTTTCTATGAAAAATGAGAATTTATTGTCCAAAACTATGGAATATTTTAAGACTGCAGGCTTCTAGTAGAACAGAATTTTATAGTATGGCTAAAATATCTAATAAAGCCCAAGAAGCCTTTTGAGTAGCTGAACTGGTGGCAAAAAAAAAATAAATAAAAATCTCACCTGATTGCAGAAAGTCTGATTTTACCAGCATGTTGGATAATTGCGAAAAGTATTTTGGGAGAGGAAGCTGAAAAAAAAATAATGATAGTACCGCTTACAAACAGCACAATTACCAGGTGTATAAAAGAAATGTCCGATGAAATTGAAGGACAGTTGGTTCAGAATATTAATAATTTGGGCGACTGTTTGCATTTCAAGTAGATAATTCTACAGATATTAGCAGGAAAGCCTAATTAATAGCATTTGTCAGGTTTATCTAAAATTACACAATTATTAAACTTTCTTTTTTTTGTTGTTGTTGTTGTTGTAAAGAACTCGCAGAAAGAACAACAGGCCAGGATATTTTTGAAGTAATGAATAATTAGCATTAGTAAAAATGCATAATGCAAGAAAGCAAGCTTATACAGCATCAGCCAAAAAAAAAATCTTTCTCATTTCAACCATCCACTCGCTCCAAATATTTGTCTAATTCTGCCTTGAATCTATTTAAGCTATCAACTTCTACAATGACAGATGGAAGTTTGTTCCAGCAATCAACAATCCTCCGGCTAAAGGCAAACTTCCACACATCTATCCTACAACTGTCTTTCCTCAATTTGAATTTATGTCCTCTCAGGTAATTATTCTGAGCAAGAGGAAAAATTCCATCAGCACTGAGCATGCTCAACCCATTCAAGGCTTTATACACCTCAATCAGATCACTTCGCAGGTGTCTAATCACCAGACACTGTAATTTGCAAAACTTAAGCCTTTCTTCGAAAGAGTACCCCCCCCCCTTTGTTCCATTCACTAACCTTGTTGCCCTTCTCTGTACTCGTTCCAGCAGCTCTACATACTTCTTAAAATGAGGCCTCCAGACCTGTATACAGTACTGAAGATGTGGCTTGACCATTGCCTTATACAAGGGAATAATCACCTCCTTATCCCTGCCAGAAAAATTCCTGTATATCATTGACAAGACACCATGAGCTACTCTTGCAGACTGTCTGCACTGCTCAGAAAACTTCATATCTGCCTACACAATTACCCCCAGGTCCTTTTCATTCTCTACTACTGTCAGTGTAGTACCACGTGGTTGATACGTTACTCTGGGGTTATTTCTTCCCATATGCAGTATTTTACATTTTTCAATGTTAAACTTCAGTTGCCACCTCTCAGCCCATCTGCTCAACTTTTCTAGATCCTGTTGCAGCAGCGTACTGTCATTAGTGTCATTAACAACCCTGATAACATTCGTATTGTCTGCAAACTTCGACATTAAGCCTGATATACCATCACCACTTTCATTAAAAATACAGAAAACAACAATGGACCCAACACTGAACCCTGGGGAACTCCACTAATAACATTAGCCCGTGAAAAGCAGTGTCCACTGCTTACCACTCTCTGTCTTCTCCTACTCAACCATCCCTTTATCCATAGCAGCATTTGCCTCCAATGCCACACTGCTCCAATTTGTGCAGCAGTCTTCCATGTGCAACAGAATCAAAAGCTTTCCTGAAATCCAAATATGTATGATATCAAAATTATTTTTGGCATTCAGTTCCTTTGTGATCACATCATAGTATCCAATCAAATTGGTCAGACAAGATCTCCCTTTAACAAACCCATGCTGTGTCTCAACTGTTACTGCAGCCTTGTCTAGGTGATCCTGAAGTGCTTCTTTAACCAGTGCCTCCGTTAATTTTCCTGGAACAGAAATTAAACTAACAGATCTGTAATTACTTCTGTCGCCCTTTGATCCTCCTTTGTGAATTTGGGTCACATTTGCACATCTCCTGTCCATGGGTACTTCCCCTGAGTCCAAGGAAGCTCTCATAATTATGGCTAAGGGTTTGCTTACTTCCTTTTCTGTCTCCTTTAATATAACTGGATAGATACCATTCACCCCATGTGCCTTCTTATGATTATCTTCAACAATTTCTCCTTCACTTTGCTCTGAGTTATTACAAAATCATCTAGCTCACTGCCAGATGATTTTGCCTGAATAACTCCTCATGTGTGAATGTAGATGCAAAATACTCATTTAATTTGTTAGCTACCTGAGCAGGATCATCAACAGTTGAACCATCGATATCAAGTGAACCAATCTAATTCATCCCCTTCCTTCTAGAGTTTACATAAGTAAAGAACTCTTTGCTGTTTTTCTTTGAATCCTAAAATTCAAAGATTTCTCGTAATCTGCCCTTGCCTGCCTAATCTCCTTTTTGGTTTGGTTACAGACCTGCTTATATCTATCATAGACTTCCATGTCACCTGTTAATTTATATCTATCCATGAATTTTTTTTCACTGCCACATGTCTCATTAGCTTATCTGACATCCATTTAGGCCTAAACCTTGAACAGTATTTCTTAGTTGATATGAAAAGCCTAGCAGCTTCCAAGATTAAGTCTTTGAATGCTTCCCATTTTGAATTTGCTGTTGGTAACGTCATCAGTTGGTTCCACCATATAGAATTTAAATACTGTCTCAGAGCACCATAGTCACCTTTATGAAAGCAAAAAACCTTCCTTTTATCCCTGATGGTAATTACCTCTTTGAGTAAATCTCACTTCAGCCCACTGTGATCACTGTCACCTCGCGGTACCTTCATCTACAGATTCTTAATGCAAGAAGAATCTACTGATAATCAGATCAAGGGTATTACTCCCTGTAGTTGCCTCCCGAACATGCTGCTAGAGAAAACAATCATCCAATAAATCCACAAAACCTTGCTAGCGCATGAGTGATCAACCCACAAATACCATTATAAGATGCTCTGATTTACTGGCCCACTTTATTTCCCTGTACAGTTGTTTATTATACTCATCAGAGTCATTAGGCCTATAACACACTCCTACTTTCAATTTTGCTTTCCCAGTGCATATGTCACACCAAAGTGACCTGATACTGCACTGTCCAGCCACGTCGACTGGCTGTAGTTCTTTGGAATGTGTTTCTTAACTAATAGCATAACCCCTACTTCTTTCCTATCCTGTCTATCCTTCCTGTACATATTGTACTCCCTAAATTCCATTTCTGCATTCCTTATATTCGTGTGACACTACGTCTCTGATATCCCAACAATATCTACCTTTGATGTTTTGATCAACACCTCAAATTCATCAAATTTATTTATCAATCTCCTAGCATTGGTGTACACGCAAGTATACATGCACCTGTTCCCATTCTTAGCTACCTGACACAGCCCATATATTTACTTTTTCTGCAATGACCCCCAGCAGTCCCTGAAATCCTCTGCACCTTGTTTTCTAGGCTGCTGCTCTTTCCAATACAAGCAGTGCAAAAATCTCTTTCACCTCTGCCCGTGGCTACTGTTAATCTATTAGTCCATGTATCCCCACAAGCTAGCAGTTTTCCAACCCACCTAATACTTCCTCGATAGTATCAGCAAATATTCTTGCACCCTTTATATTTAAGTGTACCTGTAGAAACATTCTCTCCTGTTAACAAGCACAGACCAGGCTGGGAAAAATTGTACCCCTTGAGCCGTGCACAATCTCTCCAGGCCGAATTGATTGACAAGGCTCTCATCACATACTCCCTCCTATCATGTCTGGGCAGAATTGCAGACACTTTCAAATTCAACCCTAAGTCACAGCTTTTTATCAACATTTACCTGTACTTGTTAAGTAATTCCATTGGTCTCCTACTCTTAATATCATTGTATACACAACAATAATATGTTCCCCGTTTCCCCTACAATAGAGTCACCAACAACAACTAGTTCATGTGGACAAGCACATTCTGTCTTGGGGGTTGCTGCTGTGTTGCGTATTGTTCAAGTGCAAGTTCTGGCATTGATGTGGGCAGCTGAGAACTTGATGGGCCCCTCAATTTAAATCCTTTGAGGACGTCGACCGTGTCCTTCAAGCTCTCGTATAGGCCCATAACAACGCTGAGTTGGTGCTTGATTTCCTCACACTCCTTACATTGCGCACACACAAGGACATTCTCCTTGGCAATATCATGTCCGGTTCCTCATTGCACCACAACATCAAAAAAGCAGTACATTTCAAAAGGCTGTGATTCAAAATACCACCGCACCCCCTCAGTTTTCCCCTGAGCCACAGCACTCCCATTAGCTTGAGCCTTTTGCTTTGCTGCTCTGGTCTGAGCCATGATTTCGATTCAATTTCAATACAAAAATATAACCCTAAACTTATATCCCAAAGCAGTTATAACACTATATATATATATATATATATATTTCGGTATCGAGTATTATCTCCAAGTTACGTTATATGACTTTCATATCTCCTATCAAGTTATATGTATTACCATATTTCCCCATGTATAAGATGCACCTTTTTTCGAAAAATTTGAGGTCTAAAAACTCGGTGCATCTTATACAGTGGTTTTAGATTTTTTTTACTTGCATTTCCCACTTTTTCGCGCTTTTCTTTGTGCTCATGGTTTCGCACTTGTTACCAGAATATTAGGCTACGTTTTGCCACGTTCTGCCCAGAAATGGCTCAGAAAAGATTTTTGTACAGTGCTGAATTAAAGTTAAAAGTGATCCAGTTTGCAAAAGTGAATGGAAATCTTGCTGCTGCTGAACGTAAGTTTGGTCCTCCTCCAACTGAGAAAATAATCCGAGACTGGCTGTGGGAAGAAGAAACCCTACTGAAAACACCACGGCAGAAGAAGGCCATTAGAGGCAAGTCAGCAAAATGGCATGATTTAGAGAGGGAATTGAAGATATGGATTGAGGAGCAAAGGGCAATTGGAATTCCTGTGTCCACAAAGATGGTTCAGCATGACGCAAGAAGAATTGCTGATGAAAAAGAAGTTACTGATTTCAAAGGAGGACACAATTGGTGCTTTTAGTTCATGAAACAGAATGGACTAAGCATGCGTACACACACCAGACTTGCCCAAAAGATGCCTGAAAGCTATGAGCAGAGGGTCCTTGAATTTCATCGTTTTGTCATTCAATGTTGGAAGACACATCAGTTTGAGTTGTCACAGATTGCAAATATGGACAAAGTCCCCCTTCAATTTGATGTCCCAAGTAACAGAACTGTTGATAAGAAGGGGTGAAAACTGTAACTCTGAAGACAAGTGGACATGAAAAGAGCCATTATTCAGTTGTTCTAGCTTGTTGTGCCGACGGAACCAAGCTGCCTCCTATGCTGATTTTCAAACGCAAAACAATGCCAAAAGAAGACATTCCTCGAGGAGTGATTGTGCACGTTCATGACAAGGGTTGGATGGATCAGGATGGGATGAAGATCTGGTTTGAGAAAGTTTGGAGCAGGAGACCAGGTGGGCTCTTACGCAAACTTGCCCTATTCATGCTTGATCAGTTCAGGGCACACATAACAAAAAACAAACACAAAGAAGATTGCTGTAAAGCAAAAAACAAAACTTGCCGTCATACCTGGAGGCTTGACATCCCAGCTCCAACCACTTGATGTCAGCATTAACAAACCCTTCAAAGCTACCATGAGAGACGAATGGAACCAATGGATGAAGTCTTCTGGGGACAATTTGACACCAGCAGGAAGAGTGAAGAAACCAACTATAGGAGAAGTTTGAACCTGGGTGAAAAGATCCTGGGATGATATCAAGGTTGAGATCGTTGTCAAGTCATTTAACAAGTGTGGCATTTCAAATGCCATAGATGGAACTCAGAACGAGGCAATATATGAAGACAGTGATTCGTCATCAGACACAGATGAGGACAAGCTAATGGACAGGAGTTTTGACAATGATGAGTTGTATGAATTTTATGATGAATAAAACTTGAGTTCAATAACTTTATGTAATACTAGCAGTAAGCTACAGAATCTTGAAATAACTGGGAGTAAAGTGTAGGAGAAACTGTTGAAGATAAACACAAGAAAGGCACCCGGGGGTGGATGGGATCTATCCAGTTATATTAAAGGAGGCAGCAAAGGAAGTAAGCAAACCCTTAGCCGTAATTATGAGAGCTTCCTTGGACTCAGGGGAGGTACCCATAGACTGGAAATGTGCAAATGTGACCCCAATTCACAAAGGAGGATCAAAGGCTGACACAAGTAATTATAGACCTGTGAGCTTAACTTCTGTTCCAGGAAAATTAATGGAGGCACTGGTTAAAGAAGCACTGCAGGATCATTTAGACAAGACTTCAGTTATAGCTCGGACACAGCATGGTTTTGTTAAGGGGAAGTCTTGCCTGACTAATTTGATTGGATACTATGATGCAGTCACAAAAGAACTGGATGCAGGGAATAGCTTTGATATTATATACTTGGATCTTAGAAAGGCTTTTGATACTGTTGCACATGGAAGACTGCTACACAAATTGGAGCAGTGTGACATTGGAGGCAAATTGCTGCTATGGATAAAGGGGTGGTTGAGGGGGAGAAGACAGAGAGTGGTAATCAATGGACACTGCTCATCGTGGACTAATGTTATTAGTGGAGTCCCTCAGGGCTCAGTGTTGGGTCCATTATTGTTTTCTGTATTTATAAATGATATTGATGATGGTATATCAAGCTTAATGTCCAAGTTTGCAGACGATACAAAGGTTGGCAGGGTTGTCAAGGACACTACTGACACTATGCTGCTGCAACAGGATCTGGAAAGGTTGAGCAGATGGGGTGAGAGGTGGCAAATGAAGTTTAACATTGACAAATGTAAAGTACTACACATGGGAAACAGCAACCCCAGAGCAACGTATCAACTCTGTGGTACTACACTGACAGTGGTAGAGAATGAAAGGGACTTGGGGGTGGTTGTGCAGGCAGATATGAAGTTCTCTGAGCAGTGCAGATGGGCTGCAAGCGTAGCTCATGGAGTATTGTCAACGATATACAGGAATTTTTCCAGCAGGGATAAGGAGGTGATTATTCCATTGTATTAAGCAATGGTCAGGCCACACCTAGAGTACTGTATACAGGTCTGGAGGCCTCATTTCAAGAAGGATGTAGAGCTGCTGGAACGAGTACAGAGAAGGGCAACAAGATTAGTGAATGGAACAAAGGAGTGCTCTTATGAAGAAAGGCTTAAGTTTTGCAAATTACAGTGTCTGGAGACTAGGCACCAGCGAGGTGATCTGATAGAGGTGTATAAAGCCTTGAATGGTTTGAGCATGCTCAATGCTGATGGGAGTCTTCCTCTTGCTCAGAATAATCACCTGAGAGGGCATAAATTCAAATTAAGGAAGGACAGATGTAGGATGGACGTGCGGAAATTTGTCTTTAGCCAGCGGGTGGTTGGTTGGTGGAACAGACTTCCATCCCTTGTAGTGGAGGTTGATAGCCTAAATAAGTTTAAGGCTCAGCTGGACAGGTATTTTGGACGAACAGAGGGGTGAAGTGGAAGTGGGTTTTTTTTTTTTTTTTTTTGGCTGATGCTGCATAAGCTTGCTTTCTTGCATCAAATGCCTCTACTAATGCTAACTAATGCTAATACATTTTTTTTTCAAATTTCGGGCCTGAAAATTAAGGTGCGTCTTATACATGGGGAAATACAGTAATTAATACTGTTCTGTTTGTAAAATATAAGTCGTTATATGTATTTAGTTAAAAAAGTTCAATTTAATTTACAATGCAATTTAATAAGATTAATAATTTTACTGATTAATTGATAATACTTTTCTATACTAAGCTAACAGATTTCTAATACAGTGCTACATGTTTCGCTATCTAGTTTTATGTTAAACCTTACACTATCTAGTTTGGGATATACATTGTATCGTACAGCAATGGCTGCAAGCTACGAACAGTAAACCTACGAACACTAAGTATTAATTAACTTTCAAAATTGCTATCTAAATTCAAAATAAACCAAGGAGCTTGACTTGGTCTATAAGCTACTTATTTAAAATAATTTAATATATAACAATTAAGTCAATAAAACGGCTAAATATAATTAAAAACTTAGTGTTCGCCGGAGCTGCAAAATCTTGTTCAACACATGGATTGGACATCCTTACCGATACTAAGTAATAACCTACAAAATCTCTATCTAAGTTCAAATTAAACTAAGTGTGTGTGTGTGTGTGGTATATTATGGAAATTGTGTGTTGGCATTTGCACCAACGGTGCTCCCACAATGACAGGAGCTCTAAAAGGATTTGTAAACTTAGTAAAACCACACAATTCAAATATTATTACAACACACTATTTTATAAACAGAGAAGTTCTAGTATTGGACAGTTGTACCTGATTTAAAACTTGCACTTGATCAAGCAGTTAAAATGGCCAATTATATCAAAACTAGACCACAAAAAATACATATTTACAGAAAATTATTCGAGGAACTGGAGTCTGATCATTTTTCTTTAATAATGCATACTGAGGTTCAGTGGCTATCAAACAGAAATGTACTTATGTGTATGTATGAGTTGCATGAGAAAATGCTCATATTTTTTTCACTGGAGTAATCAGAATTTTGTGATTATTTATGTAATGAAATTTGGTGCTGTAAATTAGCTTTTCTCGCAGATTTATTCACACAGCTTAATAAATTAAATATCAGTATGCAACGTTCATAGGAAAATTTACTCACTTCTATTGACAAGTTGTTCGCCTTTAAAGAGGCGCCTCCGTAGCCAGGTGGGAAGGAGCAGCAGTGCGTAGCACACGCTTCTTGATTAGACCGGGGTTCGAGCCCGTCACCACCAAATACGGAGAATGCGGAAAGGTCAGGGAATGACCACCGCATATCCCAGAGCAATATGGCCTTAGTTGCTAATACTCCTAAAAAAAACCAAATAAACAAACAAACAAGCCTTTAAAGAAAAGTTGAGTATATGGAAAAAATATTTAAATGAAAAAAATTTAGAAATGTTTCCCTTGACTGCCAAAACAAATTAGACTAAAATAATTAATGTAATAAGCAAAATATTAGAGCTGTTAAAACATTAAAGGCAAAAATTGAGCATTACTTTCCATCCCTTGATACCAAAAAATATTTGTGGGTAGATGCCTATTTGCAACAAGAAACCTTCCGACATTAGAACTTAATCTGCAAGAGGAAGAAGAATTGGCTGAGATCCGTAGTGACCAGTGCTGAAAATTCACTTTAATAACGCTAATATTAGCAAATTTTGAATCAAAATGAATATCCACGAATTTGAATTTTATTGCCATTTTCCACTTCCCACTTGTGCGAAACAGGGTTTTAAACCAGATTAAACAAAAAAAAAAAAAGAGAGAGAGAGAGAGAGAGAGAGACTAAAGTCGGTAGAAGAGGAGCTGAAAGTAAGCCTATCCACAATAAATCCTCATATTAAAAAATTGTGCCTCCCATCAAACCCAACCGTCTCACTGGTTAAAATGTTATAATTGTATATTTGTTTGTTTTTATATAATTATCTTAATATTTTACATATTTTCTTTTAAATTTCACGCAATTAATGTATGTTCAAAAAACATCAAAGTATTTAAAACAAATAATAAATGTATTATTAAATATACCCAACAGAAATTACTTCCAGTTTGTGAATATATATATATATATTATTAATAATTTTTATTTATAATATTTATAGATATTTATAATATATATATATATATATATATATATATATATTACAAATATATATTATACAGGGTGTCTCAAAAATACACGGCATAACTTCAGGAATGAGTTCCTCATATGTAGACAATAAAAATATTTTATATCAACATAGTTCCGGAAATGCTTGGTTCCTGAGTTATTAACCGGAATGTCTTATCTCCCACAGGTGATTTCCTTCATCACAAGGTACTGACAGAATCTGGTGGTTTTCCATTCCATTCCAACCATTTACTTAAATCAGGAGCAAGCGGATATGCACTTTATGTATGGTTTGGCAGACAGCAATGCTCTGGAGGCTCGTCGTTTGTACCACAAAAGGTTCCCAGAACAAAGATGTCCAGACAGGAAAACATTTGTAGGTATCCATCGCCACCTTTGCGAATATGGGACCTTTACACCTCATGCTGCCAACAGAGGACGACCAAGATCTATGACTCCTGAAGTAGAGAAGGAGATTTTGGATGCTGTGCATGCCACTCCTGGAATCAGCACACGCAGAATAGCAATGGAACTGGCTGTTCAACGTTCGACTATTTGGAGAGTGTTGTGAGAACACCAACTGTATCCTTACCATCTGCAATGGGTACAGGCCTTGTCACCAGCAGATTACCCTGCATGACTAATGTTCTGCCAGTGGTTCTTGCAGCAGTGTGGTACAACTCTTCACTTTCCTGCCTTAGTGTTATTCACAGATGAAGCACAGTTCACATGAGATGGAATCCAAAACTTTCACAATCAGCATGTATGGACTGAGAAAAACCCACATGCAATTCTTCCATCACATCACCAATAGCGGTTCAGCCTCAACATCTGGCCGGGTGTTTTTGGTGATAAGTTATTTGGGCTCCATGTACTTCCAAACAAACTCACAGGGCAGGCATACAGAAACTTTCCGGAAAACAACATGCCTGATTTCTTGGACGACACGCCACTGATCATTTGTCAACAAGCATACTTCATGCACGATGGCACTCCCATACATTTCAGCCACCTAGCCTGCAATTACCTGAATCGAAGGTTTCCTGGTTGGTGGATAGGTAGAGGTGGACCAACTGCCTGGCCTCCATGCTCAACTGATTTAAACCCACTAGATTTCTTCTTGTGGGGCCATTTAAAGTCATTGGTGTTCGACTCTGGTAGCTAATGTGGAAACTCTCCGCAATTGAATTGTGGCAGGTTGTGAGACAATACGAAACATGCCAGGAATTTGGCATCGTCTTTGCAGGTCCATGAGACGTTGATGTGAGGCCTGTATTCAGGAAGAAGGTGGACATTTTGAACAATTACTATAAGGTGATGCAAACAGTTAAGTGTCATAGAAATATGTTGATATAAAATATTTTTATTGTCTACATATGAGGAACTCATTCCTGAAGTTATGCCGTGTTCTTTTGAGACACCCTGTATATATATATATATGAGTATAATAGTGATTGTAATGTGCCCCAAAATTTTAGCATTTTTCAAAGTTTCAAAGGTTGAGAAACTACAGTTCCAGTAGTAGTAAAATGCACAGATCATCAACCACCATAATATTATGCCATGTTCCAACAAAGCAGCAAAGCAAACTTTCTTGAGATTACTTTCTCTAAGCCTAAAATTTTAAAAAAAGTAAAGAAGGTTAATTATTTGAATAGCTATAATTATTAGTTAATTATTTAATTATTAATTATTTGAATAGCACATTGCACATGTTATCTTGAAAGTGTTCAAATATGTGATTTCACACTGTTCTGTAAATTACATTAACCAAACTAATGAATTCAAATCAGAGATGGCTCATCATATATGAATATCACGTAGTTATTGTATTATAAAAATTTTTATTTCTTGACAAGGTGCCTCCGTAGCCAGGTGGGAAGGAGCAGCAGTGCATAGCACACGCTTCTTGATTAGACCGGGGTTCAAGCCCGTCACCACCAAATACGGAGGATGCGGAAAGGTCAGGGTTATTCCCTGAGCAATATGGCCTCAGTTGCTAATGCTCCTAAAAAACCAAATAACAAACAATAAATTTCTTGACAAAAGAGTGCTTGCCTGCTGTACAAAATAATGCTAAAATGCTTGTGCATACGTTTTTTGTGTTGGGTGCTGCACTTCTCTGAAGAATATTAGAATATATTTCTAATTAAAATGGGTATAGAATATGTTTGTAACACTTGGAAAGCTTCCAAGTAAAATAAGCTGAAGTTTCATGAAAATTAAAAATTCTTTATCCTCTCATTTTCATTGCTCAGTTACTTTTTTTTTTTTTTTGAAACAACTGTCTTGTCCTCTAATTTTCCATTCTTAAAACCTAGTCCCTTTCCCCTTTCTCCTACTACATTAGAGCATTTTAAAATCTAGCTGATAAACTTTCTCCATAATTGATATGCATTTATTAATATGTAAATGTATATTTAAAAAAAGTTAATTTTTGTGTTCAGTTATCCTTGAATATAATTTTCATCCAAATGAAATTAAAAAATATGAGGTGTGAGCTAAAAGTTTCCAGCCTGTGGAAATAAAATTAATTTAGACTTGACATCAGTTACATGTTGGCACTGTCCCCTTCAAAGTGGTTTCCCTCCAGAATTTATACATAGATTCCAACACTTCTTCCACTATTTGAAGTATATCTAGAATTCCTGTTTCATGATGCTTTCCAAACACTTTCTGTGATTCAGTTCAAATATTTGCAATGACTTTGAATCTTTGTTCATTTAATTGAATTTTCGTTTTGGGAAAAGGAAGAAGTCAAAGCGAGCTAGATTAGGAGAATAGAGAACTGAACTTCTGAACCAATAATGTGAATTGGCATATTGTTGTGACACAGAAGCCAATCCTGAATGTGGCATTTGTTTGGACATTTTCTCTTGACATCCTCCCTCAAACATCTTAGGACCCTGATGTGAAACCGGTGATTTACAGTTTGTCCAGGAGGAAGGAACCTTGGTGAAAAATTCCATCATTGTCAGAGAAAACAATAAGCATGCTCTTGACATTTGATCTAACCTGTCTTGACTTTTTAGGACATAGAGATGATGAACTTCCACTGGGAGGACTGCTGCTCTGCTTCTGGGCCATACCTATAAACCCAGCTTTCATTCCCTGTTATGACCTTGGAAAGTAAGTTTCTGCCATTTCCAGTTCTACACTGATTATTGTTATTATTGTTATTGTTTGGTTTTTAGGAGCATTAGCAACTAAGGCCATATTGCTCCGGGGATATGCGGTGGTCATTCCCTGACCTTTCCGCATCCTCCGTATTTGGTGGTCACGGGCTCGAACCCCGGTCTAATCAAGAAGTGTGTGCTATTCACTGCTGCTCTTGCCCACCTAGCTACGGAGGCGCCGTTCTACATTGGTAGGTGTCTTCTACACAGAAAGACAGTTCTGTTTCTGGTTATCACCCAGCAGACAGGGCACAAATTTTGCAGCACTCCACCTATATTTAAATTTTACCTGAAGTTTGCCTGCCTTGATAGCATGAATACCATTGAAAAGTTTGTGTTCTGTCCATAGCATTATCATCAAATGTTTGTTTAAGCATTTCATAACTTCCTGAAGCTTTTTTCTCAGATTTATAACAAAATTTTACATAAATGTGTCATTCCTTAACATCTGCCATCTTACCTAGCCATAAAAATCGCAAGACACATTCAACAGAAACTCAAACACCAATTGCACAAAAGAAAATAAATTACCTGTGTGATTCCCTCCTCATTTAGGTAGCCGTTCCCCTGATCTTTGAATTTAGCCAGTCCGCCTCAACTAGCAACAGAGGTAAATTATTCCAGTAATTAAAAACTTACTGGCTAAAATAAAACTTCCTACAATCCAGTCTAAACCTCTGGTTACACTGCTAAACCAAATTCCTTTTCTCCCCTACTGTTTTAATTCAATCCCATGAAATGTATAAGTTATTTTGGGGTTGCTATTCCACAAGCGTATGACCTTGCATTTTGCTGTACATTAAAACGTAGCTGCCACTTTTCTGATACCTTTGAAGCTCTCCCAATTTTCGTATCACCTGCAAATTTTGACATCCCACCCTTTATCTTTTTATCAATATCATGTATGAAAATCAGAAACAACAGTGGACCCAAAACCAATCCTCAGAAAACCTGCCTCTAAGATTAAACCAGTCTGAAGAGTAACCATTAACCACAACCCTCAACAATACTGTGATCCATCTTAGAACCTTACCCAACATGTTCTAGATCATACAGTAACCTCTCATGAGGGATTAAGTCAAATGCTTTGCTAAAATCTGAATAAACAATGTTGAAATTATTTCCCACCTCCAACTCATGAGTAAATGTATCAAAATAGCTAACCAGGTTACTTACACATCATTTTCCTTAACAACGCTCTGTTGTGTATCTTTCAGGATTCTATTTCTATTTAAATGTTTCTATATTGCACTCTTTATCATTGCCTCTATTTGGAGGAATGGATGATAAAATGGGAAGATTTTTTTTTTTTTTTTTTTTGGCTGATGCCATGTAAGCTTGCTTTCTTGCATCTTATGCCACTACTAATGCCAATGCTGACCCCACTTCTGACGTTACACCAAATTCCTTTAATATGGAAGAAAAAATATGGAGTCTAAGTTTATCTCAATTTTGTAAATGATACAAAGGTTAACAGGATCTTTAATGACTGGAATCAAGGCACATACTGCAACAAGACCTAGAAAAATTAGGGAGGTAGGATGAGAAGTGGCAGTTTAATTTTTAAATTGATAAATGCAAATTGCTGCATATGAATGGTATGTTATTGTGCAACAGTAATTGCACAATAACATACCATTTAGATAGTACCACACTTAAGGTGGTGGAGAGTTAAAGAGATAGGAGTGATTCTATAGTCCAAGAAGTTCTCTAAGCAGTGCAGATAGGCAGCTCAGCCAGCTCATGGAGTTTTGTCGATGATATACAGGAATTTTCCTAGTAGGGACAAGGCAATTATCCCATTGTATAAGACATTGTATAAGTTGTTAGGGCTGCACCCTGAGTACTGCATGCAGATGTGGAAGCCTCATCTGAAGAAGAGTGTGGATCTCTTTGAATGGGTGCAGAGAAGAGCAACCAGATTAGTCAAGGACACAAAAGGATACCCTTATCCCTTCAGTTCTCTAAATTGCAGTGCTTGGAAACTAGGCACCTGTGAGAACACACCTGATTAAATTATTTAAGGTTTTGGATTGAGAACTAAGTGCTGATGGCATCCTTACTCTTTCTTGAACAGCACACTTAAGGGAACAAGGATGGCTGCAGGACTGATGTGCAAAAATTTGTTTTCAGCTAGAGAGTAATTAATTGTTAAAACAACCATGTAGTGTTGTAGAAGTGGTTAGTTTGAATTATGTTGCCTTGCATCATTTGCCACTACTAATACCAATACTAAACAACCCAAAATTATTGTTTTTGAAAAACATGCACTTTTCATTATGGTTATCTTACTTCCTTATTTTTTCACTGGTGGAAAATTATGTATTACTTAAAAGCTTCAAGCTACCAATGTTTTTAAGCTAATAATATATCATTCTTTTAAAACTTTTGTAATGATAAACCTTAGAGAAAGTGCAGATTTCCTTTTGGGAATTATTGTCTAATTTTTTTTATATTCACTCTATGTCGCATTGTCACCTTTGTGGTTATAGAGGTGGGTTTCATAAAATTAAAGTTAATTTTGATGTACATAATTTGAAATTTAATTAAATATCTAAGTTGAAACAATTAAATATAGCAAAATCCATTTTACAGTTGATGGTGATTGGTCTTCCTGGAGTTCTTGGTCATTATGTTCTTCAACATGTGGCCCTGGAATTCAACAGCGATTTCGCACCTGTGATAACCCATTTCCTCAGTTCAACGGGGCTGAATGCTTTGGAAATAAAAGTGGTGTAGCCCTTTGTAATGCTCCAGTGGAATGTCCAGGTAAATTACAAAATATTATTATTTTATTTGAGTGTCAATGGAAAATGCTCCAGTGGAATGCCCAGGTAAATTACAAAATATTATTATTTTATTTGAGTGTCAATGGAATAGCGGTGGGGAAGGGGTGTTGAAAATATGCAGTGCTTTTGAATCTTTACTATAGAAAACGTTTATAAGAATTTCCTCCCTCCCCATATTCTCCACACAAGATTATTATTATTCCTGTTACTGCCTCCGTGATTAATTTATGCAAAGCATCGCTCACTGCATCAATTAAAGTGGCACAGTTTTTTTAATGAAATAAGAAAAAAAAAACTTGATTATTTCAGAGCACAAAGCTTAGTCTTAAAACTACTAACTTCAAGCTTAAAATACTAACTTATATAACACTTACATACATTTGTATAGTGGTAGAATGCTCTAACACAGATGGCATTGATCTCTCCAAGTGTTCCATTCATACTCTTCAATCATTAACCAAATACAACAGAATACAATCATTAACCAAATTTAACAAAGTCACATGGGCTAAAGCCATGGTCAACTCAAATGAGTGTCATTTGAGTTGTAGTCAACTCAAATGTACTAATACAAATTGACTATTTGGCTATGTAGTAGTAGTAGTGAGCCTGTCATTCACAAATTGCCTTAATGTTGCACTACAAATAAACAGCACTCTCCAAAATGAGAAGTGGTCGACCACAAGTCATGAAAGAGACTATTTTTGTGATAATTTTTTTATGCAAATACTTATAAACTAACATTTCTTTTCCCTGACTTAATAGACTGAGAACATTTGCAAACAGAAGTAATTTTTGGCTGTAGCCTAATCCTGATCTGTGTAAAGATATTGTTAGGCATGCACCAAAGTTGACTCAGAGATATTTCAGAACAAAGGGTACCAAGTACTTACAACAAGGAAGTTACAGCACATTGGATTCTTATACACATGAATTAGGTCAGAAATTCCCTTTCAATTAAGATGATTTTGAAAGGCATGTGAATTTGAAGAAAAATTTATGTAATTAGGGACAACAACAGCAATTTCCCTAACCAAATTGTTTGGTCCAACAAGGTGGTTTTCAAATTAGAGGCCATTCACAAATTACCTAATGTACATTTCATGAATCTAACTTATATTCCACGTTAGTATTTTCATTTTTGATAATTAACTGTTGTGTGCATGTGACATCATACTTTCCAAAAACAATTAAAATTAAAAATTCTGTTAGAGTGATATAAATGTGAATTTTAGCACCCCTTAATATTGTTTTGGCTTTTGATTAGAAATGTTGATTTTGTTAAAATTGGAGAGATATATATGGCTATAAAAAATAAGATATTTCACTTTTGAGCACATAAAGCACCTGTGTAACTTTTAAAAAATAATAACCTATTTTAAAAAAAAAATGTTAAACTAAGAAATAGCATTACTTCCTTTCCTCCATTTCATAAATTATTTCTCCTTCCCTTCATTTTATAAATATGGAGGTTTTCAAAAAGATGCCTCAATTTTAGTGTTGTATATATTTTCTGAAATACATGACATGCATCAATTTTTGATTTTTGTCTAATGTCTCTGACTGAGCAAATTTGGGAGAATATGCTACCCATGGTGATAACTTTGTGAAAGCCATTATTGAGTAGGATGGTGTGTACAACAGAGCAACTGTTCTTAGTTAAAAGATTTAATCAGACTGCTAGTGGTATTAGCATTCAGAGTGAATTTTTGAGTAAATTCATGTATATGCAGGAAAACTAATTTAAAATTCATGTTCATGTTCATGTAAAATTCATTCATGTGTATGCAGAAAATCTAAAGTAATTTTGGGACAAACCTAACCTGAACCTGAAGAGTCTACAGTACTAATTGACATTACAGTTTTCAAAATGCAGAAAGTTACTATATATGATTTATTTATTTTGTATGATGTGATCAATACACGAAGGAACCAGTTTTTTCTTGCTTCCTTCATGTATCGTGGCCGGGATATCCAACCAACCGGTTGGTTTGGTACCATCGTGATATCCAGCCCGAGGCGGGAATCGAACCCGCGACCTTTGGGTTGCTAGGCAGGCACTTTACCTACCCGGCTAGCCCGGTCATGATAGTGTAAATGCATTAATTCTCAATAATGGCAATGCAGAAACACATCCATTTTTCTGGCTACTTCTATCCTCCAATGCACCATAAAATAACAAACCAAACCAATCTTCTATCTGCTGTGTTGAAGATTATCCTTTTTGTTGCTATTCTTCATTCTTGTAATGGTGGAAACCAAAATGCGTATTAAATCTGAAGCTGGAACAATAATTCATTATGCAATTTTCCTGGATAATTTCCCTTTAATTAACAGAATGTATTAAGGTGATAATATTCAACAGAACTTCATAAGCAACCATGATGCAGCCATAGCCAAATAATCATGTGCAAGTGCAGAGTTACATGTACCTTGTTCTTGAATATATGCAATATCATAAAATATGGCAAAATTCTCATAAATAGCTTAAGTATTCTCATAAATAGCTTTAGGGTATATATTGTATTCTGTAGTATATACCCTCTGGAATATAAACATTCTTATTTTTTTAAAGCTTACTGGTTAAATCTGTTCACTAATGAACAGTAACAAACAATGTTGCACTAATGAGAATGGCATCGTTTGATTGGTAATTAATTTTTTAAGTGAGGCACTTAAAAAACTGAAAAATATATTGAATAAAGGTACTGTTAAATGCATTTCCGTTCAATATATACAGTATTTCATTAACTGTCAAAAATTAATGCTGAAAAGCATATCTTTAACCATAAACTTTTCAAATTCAGTTTAGGATTGCCCAAGTATAATTAAGAATGCCGAAATGATTTGGTCCAAAGTTGAAAATAAGAAGGGTATTGTCAATAAAAACAAGACAGTCAGAATGGTAGAAAATTTTTCATGTATCTGGTCCACACTACTCCAACATTCTAGAAAACCTGTAAAATGTAGAATTGATTCTACATGTTAATAACATGTAGAATCAACAAAAGATTGTTCAAAAATATGAAAAATTCAAGTGCAGAAATCTCTAGGAAATAATTATAAAGACAAGGTGGTTGATTTCCGTCATCTGTTTTTGCATCTTTTGGAGTATAATCCTGTTTTTCTAACAAGCATATGGTTCACAGACAAAAACCGTTTTTTCAGTGATTGGCAATGTTAGTATTATTAGTTTGTTCCAACAATCAGTTATTCCCTCGTGTGTGTGTGTGTGTGTGTGCGTGTGCGTGCGTGCGTGTGTGTGCGTGCGTGCATGCGTGCGTGTGTGTGTGTGATCCATGAAAGAGTGCAGACACCATAAACACTTAGTTTACTGAACCTATTTAAAGTCTTAAACATTTTAGTCAGTCTCCTTGTACATGCCTAATTTCTGCAGTTTCCGGAACTGAAGTCTTTATTGGTAAGGATATCCTTTGGTGCTCCTGTCTAATTTTTCTGCACCTGTTCTAACAGACCGACATCCTTCCTCAAATGAGGCTTCAAAAACCTGTATGCAGTACTCAGAATGTGTCCTAACCATTG
Source organism: Mastigoproctus giganteus (assembly GCF_048544385.1). NCBI lineage: Eukaryota > Metazoa > Arthropoda > Arachnida > Uropygi > Thelyphonidae > Mastigoproctus > Mastigoproctus giganteus. Next base: position 91,161,108 of record NC_143587.1, on the reverse strand, counting down.
CCTTATACAATGGGATTCTGAGGAGTGCAGTCGGGTTGCTAGGGCAGTTCTTGAGGTTCTGTCATTGATAGAACCCCATGAACTGTCCTAGCAACCTGTCTATGCTCCTCAGAGAACTTCATTTGGATGGCACAGCTACCTCTAGGTCTTTTCATTCTCCACGATGTTGAGTGTGGTACCAACCAATTGGTATGTAAATATGGGATTTTTGCTACCCAAATGCCGTACCTTACATTTATCAATGTTAAATTAATGTGATACATTGCTACTGTTCACACCAATTGAACTAGGTCTTGTTGGAGTTGTATACCCTAATTACTGTCATTTAATCACCCTGTCCACCTTTGTATCATTAACAAACTTAGATATTAAACTCGATATGCCTTCATCAATATTATTAATAAACATTGAAAACAATAAGCAGTCTAAGCAGTCCAACATTAAACCTTGAGAGACTCCACTAATAATATTAGTTCATGACAGCAATGGCCATTAATAGTCACTTTCTGTAAAATATGCATATGTGGGGCCACTGAAATCTTCATAAAATATTGGATATTGGACACCAAAGGGGATTCTTACTAAGAAAGACTTCAGTTCTGGAAACTGCAGAAACTAGGCATGTACAAGGAGATTGACTGAAATGTTTAAGGTTTAAATATCCAATATTTATGAAGATTTCAGTAGGCCACTGAAATCTTCATAAATATTGATATTGGAGCAGACTGCCCTGTGCCTTTCTATGTGCACAATATTTTATATTGTGCACATAGATATTTTGCACACAGAAATATGTGCACAATATAAAATACTATGCACAGCACACATGCTCTTTCAGCTCACAGTATCATTGGACCAATTTTTATTGATGACAGTGTGACTACTGACTGTTATCTATGAACAGCTTGTCCCATTAATTGCCTGACGCCGGCTACTCAACACAACAACAACAACAACAAAAAAAACAAAAAAACATCACACCTTCACACATATTCCAACTACACACAAACGGCCAATGATGGCACTTACCTCACCACAAGATGACAAAGCAGTAAATGGGGGAACCCTAGAATCCACAAAAAAACCCACTAATAATAATAATAATAATAATCTCATTTGTCCAAATCATGGGTGGCAATTGCTAAAATAATTTTTTTGACAGAATGGAGATTGACTGCATGTGGAAAATGCTGTGCTGAATATTTTCAGTGAGCATTTTTATAAACCGAGTTTTGTCTAATTAGTTTCCTGTATGTTTCTGGTATTGATGGGAGGAGGCCATACTGAGCAGATCTTAATCTGTATATCTTCTCTTTATGATATTTTACAGCTATCGAATCAGTTTACAGAAACAATCTGCATGTGTTCCCGGAAAATTAATGGAGGTACTAGTTAAAGAAGCACTGCAGGATCATCTAGACAAGACTTCAGTTATAGCACAGACACAGCATGGTTTTGTTAAGGGGAAGTCTTGCCTGACCAATTTGATTGGATACTGTGATGCAGTCACAAAAGAACTGGATGCAGGAAATAACTTTGATATTATATACTTGGATCTTAGAAAGGCTTTTGATACTGTTGCACATGGAAGACTGCTGCACAAATTGGAGCAGTGTGACATTGGAGGCAGGTTGCTGCTATGGATAAAGGGGTGGTTGAGGGGGAGAAGACAGAGAGTGGTAATCAATGGACACTGCTCATCGTGGACTAATGTTATTAGTGGAGTCCCTCAGGGTTCAGTATTGGGTCCATTATTGTTTTCTGTATTTATAAATGATATTGATGATGATGGTATATCAAGCTTAATGTCCAAGTTTGCAGACGATACGAAGGTTGGCAGGGTTGTCAATGACTCTACTGACACTATGCTGCTGCAACAGGATCTGTAAAGGTTGAGCAGATGGGCTGAAAGGTGGCAAATGAAGTTTAACATTGACAAATGTAAAGTACTACCTATGGGAAACAGTAACCCCAGAGCAACGTATCAACTCTGTGGTACTACACTGACAGTGGTAGAGAATGAAAGGGACCTGGGGGTGGTTGTGCAGGCAGATATTAAGTTCTCTGAGCTGTGCAGACGGGCTGCAAGAGTAGCTCATGGTGTATTAACAATGATATTTAGGAATTTTTCTAGCAGGGATAAGGAGGTGATTATTCCCTTGTATAAGGCAATGGTCAGGCCACACCTAGAGTACTGTATACAGGCCTGGAGGCCTCATTTCAAGAAGGATGTAGAGCTGCTGGAACGAGTACAGAGAAGGGCAACAAGATTAGTGAATGGAACAAAGGGGCGCTCTTACGAAGAAAGGCTTAAGTTTTGCAAATTACAGTGTCTGGAGACTAGGCACCAGCGAGGTGATCTGATAGAGGTGTATAAAGCCTTGAATGGTTTGAGCATGCTCAACGCTGATGGGTTTCTTCCTCTTGCTCAGAATAATCACCTGAGAGGGCATAAATTCAAATTGAGGAAAGACAGATGTCGGATAGACGTGCGGAAATTTGCCTTTAGCCAGCGGGTGGTTGGTTGATGGAACAGACTTCCATCCCTTGTCGTGGAAGTTGATAGCCTAAACAAGCTTAAGGCTCAGCTGGACAGGTATTTCAAACGAACAGAGGGGTGAAGTGGAATGGTTATTTTTTATTTATTTATTTATTATTTATTTTTTTTTTGGCTGATGCTGCATAAGCTTTCTTTCTTGCATCAAATGCCTCTACTAATGCTATGCTAATGTGTTGCAAGAATTGAAAAAAGAAATTTTAACAGCTGTGAATGTCATTGGGATAATTTTAACAGCTGTGAACAGCATTAATAAAGAAACTCTTGTTGCTCTAATTTTACCTTCCATTGGAACATTTCAACTTCTGTTTTTTGGGGACAAAATGAAGGCAATGCTCTGTGAAAGGTTTTGATGGTTGGAAAAATCCTGTAAACAGAATGAAGCAGAAAAATTTTACAAAATGGAACAGTCATTGGGATAATACATAGAGAAAGCAACTAAACACCCCTGACACCTTTAATTTATTTTGAAGAAAGGAAAGAATGAGACAAAAGGAGACCTAAATGAGATTGAGTGGATTCCAGCAAGCAGTTTTCGCGACATTATATTGCTATTCATGTTAGTTACATAGAGAAAGCAGCTAAACACCCCTGATACCTTTAATTTATTTTGAAGAAAGGAAAGGAAAGAATGCAGACAAAAGGAGACCTAAATGGATTCCTGCAAGCAGTTTTCTCAACATTATATTGCTATTCATGTTAGTATTATTATTCATATTACTATTAGTATGTATCATATAATGCAGGGAAGCCACAGATTTTTGCTGAATCAGCCAAAAAATAAGAAATAAAAATTAAAATAAGCAATAAAATATAATAAAATAAAAAATATATATATAAACAATAAAAAAGAAAATAAACTACCTGCATATTTCCTTCCTCATGTAGGTAACTATTCAACTTACTTCTGAATTTCCCCAAGCCGTCAGGCTCAAGTACCTATGGAGTCATTGCGGAGCCATCAAACATGAAGATACATTTGTACAAGCATTTCAGTGGATCATGGTTAAAGTCCATGTCATTGCTAAATACAGTGATGTCATCATATTCTCTCTCTCTCTCTCTCTTGTGAAATTCTCTGGCTCAATGTGGCCATCCCAGAATATAAACAGAAAATGTATTTATTTATTTTTTTAATATTACAAGAATTAATAGCTCTCTAGCTATCCAGTCTAAACCTCTTTTCCCGTAATTGAATTTAGGGCCCCTAGTTCAGGAATCATTTACAACAGTAAAAATTTTGCCTTTATTTACTTTATTATCCCCTCTGAGCAGGCCCAATGAGAGGGGAGGGATTAGGAGTCTGCAATGGGGGCCTAGCCGAGACCTTAATATTACATTTTTGAAGAAATTAAATTCATTTTTAAAATAATTGGAAAAAAATCTACAGACTTAAAATTTTTTAAAATGTTTTTATTTTATTAATTTTTTATCATATTGGTTTATTATATGTTAGAATTTCCTTTTTTAAACTTCACATCTATGCATGGACACATATGCACACACACATACAAAGACAAGAGTAGCCTGTCATGCACTTTACATTGGAACCTGCATTAAATCTCAACTTCCCTGCCTCTCAGAACATTATAGACCTCAATCAGATCCCCTATAAAGTACCTAATTGCTAAACTCTATAGCCCACATATTCAGAGTACTCCCTCACATGGTGCCTTTTGCAGATATCATCTGGTGGTTTACCCACCTTTGGACACTCTCAAGAAGCTTGAGGTTTTTTTTTTAGGTTCAGTCTTTACGCTTGGATGTATTATTCCAAGTACATACATTCTCACAACTGTCTGATACAATGGGATTATGACCTCCCTACCTTTAGAAGCAAATGTTCAATAAATCATCAGCAGGACACCATGGCCCTCCTTGCCACCTGGTGACACTGCTCACAGAACTTCATGTTCCATCCAAACTCTAACTCCAAATCTCTTTCTTCCTCTACTGTTTTTAATTCAACTTCACTAAACTAAGTGTATAAGTTATTTTGGGGGTTGCTATTTTAAAAGAACTTGAATGGATTTTGCTGCATCAAAACATAAGCTGCCATTTTTCTAGCCATCATTGAATTTTATCCAATCCTGAAGAAGCACTGCTTGATATGATCATTAACCAATTTTCTAGTCTTTACATTGTCTGCAGATTTTCATATCATGCCCTCTATCCTTTCAATGCTGTCATTTTTGAAAATCAGAAACAGCAGTGGTCCTAGAGCTGATTCTAATATGAAACCAATCTGAAGAGTAATCATTAATCACAATCCTCTGCCACCTGCCCTCCAGCCACCCTGCATTCCATCCTAGAATCTAACCCATGATCTGAACATGTTCCAACCTCTCATGAAGGACTGAGTCAAAAGTTTTACTAAAATCCAAGTAAGCAATGCTGAAATTATTTCCAACATCCAGCTCACGGGTAACTGTATCAAAATAACTAAACTAGTTAAATATGACTTTTCCGTAACAAAACCATGTTGCACATCTTTCAGAATTCCATTTTGATTTAAATGTTCCTGTATTGCACTCTTTATCATTGCCTCTATGATCTTCTCTACTACTGAAGTCAGATGGACCAGTCAATATTACGGACTTTGCTCTTAAAACTGCCTTGATGTGTTGGTAAGATGTAGGCACTTCTCTAGTCCAAAGGAATCTCTTGTGAGTCCTATGATGCCTTTCTTTTATAATTAATTTTAGTGATTCAATGATGCATTTCTTGCCATTTCCCTCAGAACTATTTAGTATATGCTCCAGGAGCCTTAGGCTTTTAGGATCAAAAGTTTTTCTAATAAACAGTCTGCTGTAATTTCAGTATTGCTAACTGCTGTCTTGCTCATGCTACCTTTTTTCACTGTGAAGGATTTTTCATCTGTAAAGACTGATGTGATGTACCTATCCAGCTCATCATCAATATCAACTGGATTATCTAAGACACTTCTACACTCATTATGCAAGAGGTCAATTTGATTCACATTACTCTTTGCCAGAAATTTATCATAGTAAGACTTTGCCAGCTTAACCTTCTCTGTGGTGCTTTTATGAATGATCTTTTCCTGTTCAATTAGACTGTCCAACTGTGTATTCATCCATCTCAGCATCCTCTTCATTTATAAACTTAGTAGTAGTAGCAGTAGTAATAGAGGCATGTGATGCAAGAAAGCAAGCATATGAGCTTATGCAGCATCAACAAAAAAAAAAAAAAAAAACAATTTCATATAATCATTCCGTCTAAAAGTTTGTCCAGTTCCTCCATGAATTTATCAACTTCCACAATGACAGATGGCAGTTTGTTCCAGCAATGAACCACCCACTGGCTAAAGGCAAATTTCTGCACAGCTATTTTACATTTACAACTGTCTTTCCTCAATTTGAATTTATGCCTCCTCAGGTTTGTAATATGAGCAAGAGGAAGAATCCCATCAGCATTCACCCAGCCTGCTAAATCCATTCAAGGGCTTATACACCTCAATCAGATTGCCTCGCAGATGCCAAGTCTCCAGCTGCTGCAATTTGCAGAACTTAAGCCTTTCTTGGTAAGAGGACACCTTTGTTCCCCTCACCAATCTTGTTGCTCTTCTCTGTACATGCTCAAGCAACTCTACATCCTTCTTCAAATGAGGCCTCCAGACCTGTACACAGTATTCAAGGCATGGCCTCATTCTCTGTGGTTAATTCTACCCATATGCGGTACTTTGCATTTTTCAATGTTAAACTTCAGTTGCCACTTCTCAGCCCAATATGCCCAAATTTTCTAGATCCTGTTGCAATCACACACTGCCATTACTGTTATTAACAACCTTGCTAACCTATGTATTATCTGCAAACTTCGACACTAAACCTGATATACCTTCATCAATATCATTGATAAATATACAAAACAACAGTGGGCCCAACGCTGAACCCTGTGGGACTCCACTAATAACATTAGTCCACGAAGAGCAGCGTCCATTGATTATTACTCTCTGTCCTCTGCCACTCAACCACCCTTTTATCCATTGTAGCGACTTATCCAATTTGTACAGTAATCTTCCATGCGCAACAGTGTCAAAAGCTTTACTGAAATCCAAGTATATGATATCAAAATGATTTTTTGCATCCAATTCCTTTGTAACTACATCATAGTATCTAATTAAATTTGTCAGACAAGACTTTCCCTTAACAAATCCGTGCTGTGTCTGAATTATTGCTGCAGTCTTTGTCTAGATGATTCTGCAGTGCATCTTTAACCAGTGACTCCATTATTTTACCCGGAACAGAAGTTAAACTAAGTGGTCTGTAATTACTCATGTCACCCTTAGATCCCCCCCTTGTGAACTGGGGATACATTTGCACATCTTCAGTCTGTGGGGACTTCCTCTGAGGGTTTGCTTAGTTTTTTTGTCACCTCCTTTAATATAACTGGATAGATCCCATCAACCCCAAGTGCCTTAAGTTTAACTTCAATAATTTCTCCTCCATTTAGGCCTAAACCTTGAACAATATTTCTTAATCGGTATTAAAAGCATATTAGCTTCCACAATTAATTCCTTGAATGCTTCCCACTTAGAATTTGCTGTTGGTAACATCATCAGTTTGTCCCACTGTACAGAATTTAAAAACTGTCTGAGACCACTCTAGTCACCTTTACGGAAGCAAAAATCCTTCCCTTTACCCCTGATGGTAATTATATCTTTAAGTAAATATACATTCATGGCTTCTGTGACTATTGCTTTTAAGATATTCCATAATTGTAATGTAGTGATGTATTCACTTTCCCTCTGCTATCTACCTAGTTAATGAAGGCCATGTAGCATCTTAATCTGCTGCAGTCCCATGTCTTTACTATCTTTAACAACTGCAATTTCTTTTTTCATCATCCATATAAGGATTGTAGGATCATTTTCTGTTAATATTTCCTGTACTCTGAACCCTAGTAGTTGAGTGGTAAGGCGCACCTGTGCATAAGTACACGTACCTTGAGTGACCGGGGTTCAACCCCGTGACTGCTGAATATGGTGCTGTTTCTTGTATTCTCTCTGTCTTGTGAACTCATTTGACTGTTTGGTCGTCCAAGAGTATAAACAGTAAATTTAATTTAATAATGCCATCTGGTTCATGAGTAATGATTGAGTCTAGAATATTTTTACCCCTAGTATTTTCTTTAATAGGGTGATAAAAATAATGATCATCTAGTTTATTTAAAAATTTTGTCCCCCAAGGTGAACTTCCTTCCCTCTTTCTCCAATCAATAAGAGGAAAATTAGCATTAGCATTAGCATTAGTAGAGGCATTTGATGCAAGAAAGAAAGCTTATGCAGCATCAGCCAAAAAAAAAAAAAATAAAATAAAATAAATAAATAAATAAAAAATAACCACTTCCACTTCACCCCTCTATTCGTTCGAAACTGTCCAGCTGAGCCTTAAACTTATTTAGGCTATCAACTTCCACGACAAGGGATGGAAGTCTATTCCATCAACCAACCACCCGCTGGCTAAAGGCAAATTTCCTCACGTCTATCCTACATCTGTCTTTCCTCAATTTTAATTTATGCCCTCTCAGGTGATTATTCTGAGCAAGAGGAAGGTTCCCATCAGCATTGAGCATGCTCAAACCATTCAAGGCTTTATACACCTCTATCAGATCACCTCGCCGGTGCCTAGTCTCCAGACACTGTAATTTGCAAAACGTAAGCCTTTCTTCGTAAGAGCACCCCTTTGTTCCATTCACTAATCTTGTTGCCCTTCTCTGTACTCGTTCCAGCATCTCTACATCCTTCTTGAAATGAGGCCTCCAGACCTGTATACAGTACTCTAGGTGTGGTCTGACCAATGCCTTATACAATGGAATAATCACCCCCTTATCCCTGCTAGAAAAATTCCTATATATCATCGACAATACACCATGAGCTACTCTTGCAGCCCTTCTGCACTGCTCAGTAAACTTCATATTTGCCTGCACAACCACCCCCCCAGGTCCCTTTCATTCTCTACCACTGTCAGTGTAGTACCACAGAGTTGATACGTAGCTTTGGGGTTGCTGTTTCCCATATGTAGTACTTTACATTTGTCAATGTTAAACTTCATTTGCCACCTCTCAGCCCATCTGCTCAACCTTTCCAGATCCTGTTGCAGTAGCATAGTGTCAGTAGTGTTCTTGACAACCCTGCCAACCTTTGTATCATCTGCAAACTTGGACATTAAGCTTGATATACCATCATCAATATCATTTATAAATACAGAAAACAATAATGGACCCAATACTGAACCCTGAGGGACTCCACTAATAACATTAGTCCACGATGAGCAGTGTCCATTGATTACCACTCTCTGTCTTCTCCCCCTCAACCACCCCTTTATCCATAGCAGCAATTTGCCTCCAATGCCACACTGCTCCAATTTGTGCAGCAGTCTTCCATGTGTAACAGTATCAAAAGCCTTTCTAAGATCCAAGTATATAATATCAAAGTTATTTGCTGTATCCAGTTCTTTTGTGACTGCATCATAGTATCCAATCAAATTGGTCAGGCAAGACTTCCCCTTAACAAAACCATGCTGTGTCTGAGCCATAACTGAAGTCTTGTCTAGATGATCCTGCAGTGCTTCTTTAACCAGTGCCTCCATTAATTTTCCAATAACAGAAGTTAAACTAACAGGTCTATAATTACTTGTGTCGCCCTTTGATCCTCCTTTGTGAATTGGGGTCACATTTTCACATCTCCAGTCCATGGGTACTTCCCCTGAGTCCAAGGAAGCTCTCATAATTATGGCTAAAGGTTTGCTTACTTCCTTTGCTGCTTCCTTTAATATAACTGGATAGATCCCATCCACCCCAGGTGCCTTTCTTGTATTTATCTTCAACAATTTCTCCTCCACTTTACTCTCAGTTATTACAAGATTCTCTAGCTTACTGCCAGAGTTGAATACACCTCTGGCATTCCCCTCGCTGAATAACTCCTCATGTGTGAATGTCGCGCAAAATATTCATTCACTTTGTTAGCTACCTGAGCAGGATCATCAACAGTTGACCCATCAATACCAAGTGGACCAATCTGATTCATCCCCTTCCTTCTAGAGTTTACATAAGTAAAGAATTCTTTGCTGTTTTTCTTTGCATCCCTTGCCAAAGATTTCTCGTAATCTGCCTTCGCCTGCCTAACCTCCTTTGTAACTTGGTTACAGATCAACTTGTATCTATCATAGGCTACTGTGTCACGTGTTAATTTGTATATATCCCATGCATTTTTCTTCTCTGCCATATGTCTCATTAGTTCATCTGACATCCACCTAGGCCTAAACCTTGAACAATATTTCTTAGTTGGTATGTAAAGCCTAGTAGCTTCCAAGATAAGTTCTTTGAATGCTTCCCATTTTGAATTTGCTGTTGGTAACATCATCAGTTGGTCCCACTGTATAGAATTTAAATACTGTCTCAGTCCATTGTAGTCGCCTTTACAAAAGCAATAACTCTTCTCTTTTCCCCTAATGGTAGTTACCTCTTTGAGTAAATCCCACTTCAGCACACTGTGATCACTGCCACCTAGTGGTTCATTTACCTGCAGATTCTTAATGCATGAAGAATCACTACTGATAATCAAATCAAGAGTATTACTCCCTCTAGTTGCCTCCTGAACATGCTGATTAGAAAACAATCATCCAATAAATCCACAAAAGCCTTGCTAGTGTGTGAGTGACCAGCCCCCAAATTCCAGTCAATATCTGGGAAATTAAAATCCCCCCATTATAAGACTCTCTGATTTACTGGCCCACTCTATTTCCCCGTACAGTTTCTTATTATACTCATCAGAGTCATTAGGCCTCTAGCACACTCCTACTCTCAATTTTGATCTCCCAATGCTTGTCACACCAAACTGACTCGACACTGCACTGTCCAGCAATGTCGACTGGCTTCACTTCCTTGGATTTTATGTATTTCTTAACTAATAGCATAACCCCTCCTCCCTTCCTATCCTGTCTATCCTTTCTGTAGACATTGTACTCCCCAAATTCCAGTTCTGCATTCCTTATATCTGTGTGACACCACATCTCTGAAATCCCCACAATATCTGCCTTTGATGTTTTGAGCAATACCTCAAATTCATCAAATTTATTTACTAAACTCCTAGCATTGGTGTACACGCAAGTATACATGCTCCTGTTCTTTTTCTTAGCTACCCTAACACAACTTATGTGTTTATTTGTACCCCAATGATTCCCAGCAGTCTCTGAAATATCCTGCATCTTATTTTCCAGGCTGCGGTTCATTCCAATAGAAGCAGTGCAAGAATCACTTTCACCTCTGCCAGTGGCTACTGTTAATCTATCAGTCCTTGTATCTCCCCAATCTAGCAGTTTTCCGACCCACCTAACACTGCCTCGACTATATTTCTAATAGGACTATATTCCTAATAAATATAGTCCTATATTTATTCAACCAATTGTCAATTTGTGTGTAATTAGTATCATTAGCCTCCACATGAATAATAATTCTTTTATAATTTTTTAATTTTAAACTGCATGGCTTTCAGCCTTTAGTCCCTTCTGCCATGCCTGGAATTGCAGACACATAAGCATTCTGACCTAATTCGTGGTATTTTTTCATAGTCCTATATTTATTCAACCATTTGTCAATTTGTGTGTAATTAATATCATTAGCCTCCACATGAATAATAATTCTTTCTTTACACCCTTTAAAATCTGATAATTTCTTGCTTTTGATTTAAAATCTGATAATTTCTTGCTTTTGATTTAAAATCTGATAATTTCTTGCTTTGATAATTACTGCCAAAAACACCCTGGTTATAGTCCACCTATCCTTATTACAAAAATTGTTACTAATTTCCTTGACAATGGAGTCCCATTAAAAACTAAATCCTGTTGAATCACCCCAGGGGCTCACATCTGGTGAGTATGGGCTTGGCACACCCAGTGGTCTTCAGCTGGATATCATCATTCTTCTCTTTCTTGGTGATTTCCTTCTACTTCTCTCTCTCTCTCTCCCTCTCTCTCTCTCTCTCTCTCTCTCTCTCTCTCTCTCTCTCTCTCTCTCTCTCTCTCTCTCACACACACACACACACACACACACACACACACACACACACACACACACACACACACACAGGGTAACTCCTCAGAAATTTTTTTTGGCTGGTGCAGCATAAACCTCAGGCTTCCTTGCACCATATGGCTATTAATAATAATAATAATAATATGCACTTGATTATTCTGCTGTGGCACCTGAATCAGTGGTACATCACCTGGCAGTCTCTATGAATCCCCATTTTTATTTGTTTCTAGGGCAACCACTGTTTCTTCAGTGACTCAAATTCATCTAAGTTAAGTGTTCCCCATAATCACATTTTGAAATTCATTGTGGCTTACCTGGAGTACGAAGTTGAAAAGTATTCTTCAAGACTAGACTAGAGGGGGAGTAACAAAGTTTCCTTTGGTAGGCTAACAAAAAATTTTGTTAGCCTACCAAAGTCCAACAATAAAATTTTGCACTGGGGTCTCACAAGAGTTTTCTGCACTACTGAAACAGTCAGTGCTAAATTAATTGGCATGAATGAATAATTTCTGTGTGCCCATTAACTCTGCAGTTGTGGCACCCTAATTGTTACAACATGGTGGCACTATGCCTGATAATAGTAAACTTTTGTTTTTTTTTTTTATTTCTGGAAAAGGTTTATGGATTATTTGAATTCTGCTGCAGTATGCCAATTTATTATCTTTTCTTAATGGATTGCAATACTTACTGTATGGATATTTTATTTTTAATAAAAAAATTAAATATTTAAAAAATGCTGTTTTTTATTTATACCTTTTATTTTCAAAAAAACAAAAAAAATTAATTCTGTCAAAAATTTTTAAAAACCCGTGATAGGCCTAAAATATAAAGATGAAATTATTAGTGTCTTCCATTTTCCAGTTTAAAAAACCAATTAAATGTATGAAATTTAAAATGTGTTCATGTGCATATATTTCTGCCAATTATATGTATAAATAGTGTTTATTATATGTATAAACTATTTTGAAAAAAAGTTTTTAAAATATGCATATATTAGATGCTATTTATTCACTTCATTTTAAAATTTTTTGAAAATTTATTTAAAATTTGGCATGCCACGAAGTGAGTAAAATTTAATAATTACACGTCATTAACTCTCTATCCCAAGTGCTTATCATTTTTTGTGTTTATTATTCAAAAATAACAATGTATATTTCAAATGAATTTTTGCAAAAATGTGTAGTTTACAAACATGAAAAACCATTAATAACTATTAGGCTGATGGGAGAGTTTTATAAATAAGTTGAACTAGTTGAATAAGTAGAAACAAACAGTACATAATTCTAAGCTTTGTAGCATCGGTAGCAGCCAGTTTTCCATGCTAGAGTTACTATGAGTTAAACATTGATCAAAAATTTTTGTTCAATGTTTAACTCATTATAGCACGATTATACCTATTGGGTGCAATCATGCTATAACTCTGTGAAAATGATAAATAAAATTTCAAAACTATACCATGTAAAAATATGTCTATATTTAAGAAGGTTCAGAAAATCACAGATTTTAATTTTCAGCTAATAATTAATGTGTACTTATTATTTTCGAGTTATACCTCGCGGGCATAGTGTCACAGCTGCAGGGTTAATATCTCAGTCTATCATTACAGATGTTAATGGGCATAGAAATTATTCATTCATCCTGGTTAACTTAGCACTGGCTGTTCCCCTAGAAATGGCTTTATCAAAGTAGGTGGTCACTGTACTGGTTTCAGTGATAATCAGGATTTTTTCTACACATCTATATGCTAACACCATAACACAAATCACAGATGCTTGATGGTATTGATGTCTGGGGAATTTGGAGGCCAGGGCAATACCTGGAAGTCTTCCTCATGTTCCGCAAACCAGTCTCGAACAATCTAGGCGGTGTGACATGGTGCATTATCCTGCTGAAAGACGGCACCGCCAGAGGAGAAGACCATTGCCATGAAAGGGTTACCTGGTCAGCAATGATGTTTAGGTAGGTGGTAGACGTCAGAGTGCCTGGCACATGGATGACTGGACCCAGGGTATCCCAGCAGAACACTGCCCAAAGTATGATGCCTCCACCACTGGCTTGTTTTCGTCTCACAGTGCATCCAGGCGCCATCACTTCCCCTCCCCAGGTAAATGACACACGTAACCGGCCATTCATCCGGGTATGTGTGTCATTTACCTGGGAAACGTGATTCATCAGACCAGATGGAAACGTGCAACAGGAAACGTGATTCATCAGACCAGATGACCTTCTTCCAATCAGTTAAGGTCCAGTTTCATTGCTCGCGCACCCATTGTAGACACGTTGCTGGTGAACTGTGGTTAGCATGGCACTCAGAGTGGCCTGCCGCTACGCAGCCCCATTTTCAGCAGGGTTCAATGTACTGTGTGTTGTGACACATTACTCCCATCACCAGCATTCCAGTTACTGGCGAGTTGTGCCACAGTCGCCCTTCTGTTGCCACGTACCATCCGAGAGAGCCTTCACTCACCTCGAGCATTGAGGGTTCCCCCTCCTCGGACCAATTTCGGTAGGTACTAACCATGGCTGACTGTGAGCATCCCACCAGCTGTGCCATTTCGGATATGCTCTGACCCAGTCATCTGGCCATTACATTTTGGCCTTTGTCAAACTCGCTTAAGTCTGCTGCCTTTCCCATCTGAAGAACAAGAGTAACACTGATTAACGGAGCTCAGTATCAGGTGTTTTTTATACTGTGTCCCGACCTGTGTATGCATCGTAGTTCATCTGCAGTTGCTTCGATTTGCATAACAACTCGCTGGTCATAATGTTTCGGCTCATCAGTGTATATAAGAATCACTGTCAGATTCGAGATAACTACAGAGTGATTCAAAAGTCTCCATACTTAGGGAAAATGGTCACTTTTTTAACAAACTGTCACTTTATTCACAAAACATGCTCTACATGGTTGCCATTCCTTTGAAAACACATATGGATGTGTCTCTCCCACTCATGTTGAACTCTCATTAACACATCTGGTATTATGCACTTAATTGCATTTCAAATGCATTCCTTTAGGTGATTCATGTTTTGTATCTTTTCCTGGTACACCATGACCTTCAAGTGCCCCCACAAGTAAAAATTGCATGGGCTGAGTTCTAGGGACCTTGGAGGCCATCCATGGAACCACGGTGACCAATCCAGAAGCCCAAAAACTGCTGATCCAACCATCAGCGCATGCAGATACCATAATGGGATGGTGCCCCATCTTGCAGCATGTTTAGGTACATTTCAGCGTTCAGATTTGTGTCAAAGAAAACAGGTCCGACAATTTTGTTTCCCCATATCCTGCACCACACCATCAGTTTTCCCACACCTTGCATCTTGGGACTCATCCAGTGCAGATTGGTATCACTACAATAACGTAGGTTTTGGCAATTAACTTCTCCATTAATGTAAAAATTGGCTTCATCAGTAAACAAGATCCCAGATGAGAAGTTTGCGCACCATACAATTTGTTTACTGCCCATTCACAAAATTCCATCTGCCTATCCGGGTCATCTTCACTAAGATGCTGCAACATTTGCATTTTGTATGAATGCCATTTGTGATTTTTCGTGATGCGGATGACACTCGATTGGCTGACACTACTTTCTGCAAACAACCATTGCGTGCTTTTTTTGGGGACTCTTTGCAAACAGTGCCAGCACTTGTCGGTTGTGCCTTCATTGGTGTATGTTCGTGGATGACCATTTCTCTTTGGTCAGGACACTTCCAGTCTTTCTGAATTTCTCAGTAAGTTTGGCAACAGTGTCATGTGTGATGTGCTTGCCATGTCTCCTGTTAAATTCCATTGCGACTTTTATGTTTAAAGAAGAGCATATAAAAATCATTCTCATGGCCAGACATCTTCCTGATCCGGCCATGAGAATGATTTTTATATGCTCTTTTTTAGACAGAGGCATTTTAGAAGGGTACCTAAAAAAAAAGAAACATTATTCTCTATGTATGGAGACTTTTGAATTACCCCATATTTTGAAGTTATTTAACTCATATTTATTTAAGATAAAGAAAGATGAAAAAACTCATGACTTATGTGACAAATGCTAGTGATAATAACTTATATTAATAATGCCATTGTTTTCATTTAAATTTAGAACAAATATGAACTCACATCTTAAAAATATTCATTGCTATATAATATTCAAGAATTAATATTTAATATTTAAAAATTTCAAAACACATACATTAGAAAAACAATATTTATTGGTTATTTCTAATGTTTAGAAAAAAATAATTATATTACTTGGCTATTCCAATTAATTTAATTTTATTATAGTACATGGTTCCTGGTCTGCCTGGAGTGAATGGGGAGAATGCTTTTCCTCAGAATGCTCTCTTAGCAATGGCTCTGGCTACCAGTATAGGCTTCGAGCTTGTGATAATCCTAATCCAAAACATGGAGGAAAGATGTGTCAAGGAGCTTTTATTAATGCATTTATGTGCTTTGATCCAATAAACTGTCCAAGTAAGTAATTTATTTTTTCCAAATCAGAACATGTATTTTGCAGTTTTTGTTAATAAATAATGCTAAGGTATAAAATGAGAAATAATACTGTGCTTGTTCAAAAGCATTATTCAGTGGAAATGTTCTGTTAATGTCTTTAAATCATAATCTATATTCAAATAGTAGAATATTCTTGTGAATGGGAGGCATTAGTTTGCAATTACTTTAACTAGTATTAATGCCTGTCAAATTGATCTGAATTTTATTTTCTGAATCCATGTCAATCGTATTATGTATTGCACTCTGACATACTTTGTAATTTTGCATATATTTCTCTGAAACTAGTCATAAAACTTTAATTTCCACATTTCATTGTCTTTTTTAAAAACTAAGCCAATTTCAAGAAAACTAAGAACATTTTTAACCCTTTCTGTTTGCCAGGAACTCATTATAGAATTTATGATATGCAATTCTGAATCACCATTTATAATTGCTGTTTAAAGAGACACTGACATTTTAATACATGAATTGATATTATCTAGTTTCTGCAAACTGATCAATTATTTCATCTACATATAAATTTTCAAATACAGGGTGACTGAAAAGTCTCTCTGCAGTGGTACTAGACATAGAATATTCAATTTATTGCCAAACATTTTACATAATGTTTACAAATACTATTTATGCTATGTTTAGAGTACACAGAAAGTGCTGTACATGTTTTCTTGACTCAGAAACTCCATAAGTGTCACCAAATTAAAAATAGCACTAAATATTGTTACTTTATTATTGAAGTTTTCATTATACAGCTGCTGTATCTTAGATGATTTCATAAAAAAAACACGAGGCTGGTCGCAATTGCATTTTTATTCACTTTTATAGTTTAAACCCAATACACTTTATGCACATAATTAAAATGATACAGTGTGCAAATTGTGAAAAAGATATGTGCTGTTTAAAAATGTTGTGTGGATACAAAACATTGTGTGTACAATTTAAAAATGTGCATCCTTTGGTACATTTTGTCCAGGATGTTGCTGTACAACATCAAGCAGCAAGGTCCATGTCAATTTGGTGTAGGACAATTTGTTCTATGAAAGCATGCCACATGACAATTCTCTGTATGTGACAGTTTGGTGAATGACAGTTTTAAGTGTATGCAACAATTTGGTGTACAAGACAATTTTGTGTATGACCGTTTTAAGTGTACAAAACAGTTTGGTGTATGATTTTAAGTGTATAAGACAGTTTGGTGCATGACAATTTTAAGTGTACAAGACAATTTGGTGTATGAGACGATTTTGTGCATGACATTTCACTGCATGTGACAATTTGGTGAAAAACAACAGATGACTAAGACAATTTGGTGAATATGATGATTTGGTAAATTCTGTGTCAGAATTCAGTGTATGACAAAGCAAGGCCAAACGTGCAAACTTTTAATGTGCCACGCTGTAAATAGATCAGGGTAAGATTCGTATTATTGATAGAGTGCACTAACCGTCTTCATTTTTAGGTACTTTAGCATATATGTATAACACTCCTATTGTCTTTGTTATGTCCATCGCCGACCGGGCTAGCCGAGTGGGTAAAGTACCTGCCCGGCAACCCAAAGGTCGCGGGTTCGATTCCCGCCTCGGGCTTGGATCAAAGTACTGCAAAAACCTTCGGAGGTGCAATATGGCCACAGAAGCCGATGCGCCAACAACTACCAAATCAAAAAAAAAAAAAAAATCAAGTTATGTCCATCCATCTGCATGTGACAACTGAACTCATAGTGGATGGATGGATCTTTATAAAATTTTATATTTGGTTCTTTTAGGAAGATCTATTAAACCTTTCTACATATCATTAAAATTTAACTAATAGGAATACAGCAGTTATATTATGCCTCTCCATTTGCATGTAATAATTCAATTCACAGTGGATGGATTTTCATGAAATTTTACATTTGGACTCTTTTAGAATGATTTATCAACCTTTTCCAAATTTCATTAAAAATTGGTCTGATAGAAATCCAGCAATTATTATTTCTTTTTTTCATACATATTGCATAGGCTAACCATATTAATTATAACTTCAACTCATTAATTAATATTAATTACATATTTCATTATTATAATATAAGAAATTAATTATATAATTAATATTATATTAAATGATGTTTTACTTTTAATAACACTATTTCTTTTAATAATTTTAATAATAATAATAATGATACTTCTTTTCCCTTCATCTGGTTTCTGTGCCCGTAATTTTCTTCTGGCTTTCCAACCTTCACCCAATCCATGCTGCTAGTATAGCAGCATGGATTGGTTCAGTTATGTGCCTGTTATCAGCAGCACGACTGTCCTTCCATATTGTAAAGTTGTTATAACATGGACAGAGAGTCATGCTGAAGACAATAGATGCATACAAACCTTTTAATGAACCTGCCTACAAATAGGATTGGCTTGAATACTTTCCACAAAATAAATTAATAAAAAAAATCTGTTGTTTACTTTTTTCTATTATTTTCTGTATTTCTGCATTCCTCCTTTCTGAGTAACCAAACCTTCTCTTGATTTCTGAAACTTTTTACTTCATTGATTTTCTTAATTTGTGGTCTCTATGTAATACACTGTCATATACTGAATTGTCATAGCCACCAATTTTAATTTCACTAGCGTGTCATATACAGTGAAATGTCATATACAAAAATTGTCATGCCATGCTGCCATATAGGTTTATGCTATAGCATCATGTTTATAGTAGCCAACTACTAAGTTGTTGTTGTTGTTGTTGTTATTCGTTTTTTTTTTAGGAGCATTAGCAACTAAGGCCATATAGCTTCGGGAATATGTGGTGGTCATTCCCTGACCTTTCCGCATCCTCTGTATTTGGTGGTCACAGGCTCGAACCCCAGTTTAATCAAGAAGCGTGTGCTACGAACTGCTGCTCCTGCCCACCTGGCTACGGAGGCGCCTGCCTGCTACTAAGTAGTAGGTGTTACAAATTGTCATCATTTAAGTATAACTCATATTGTGAATGCCTTCACAACGAGTTGTCATGATATTGCACTAGTAGTCTACCCCACTTCACCAATGGGGAAGACTACTGTTACTTATTCTCGGCAGATACCACCACTCAGATGGCACCGTTTTGGAGCTTATTGGCTCTTCACCAGTGGGTGAGCATGTACTCTGGTGTTACAATAATGACAACCCAGCTGCGAAGTAAAACTTCACAATATGAGAGATGTCTGATGGCCCGAGAATAAGTAACAATAGTCTTTTCCATTGGTGAAGCATTACTTATTTGAGGTAGTGCAATATCATGGCAACTTGTTGTGAAGGGATTCGCAATATGAGATATACTTAAATGATGCCAATTTGTAACAACTATTACTTAGTAGTTGGCTACTATAAACATGATGCTATACCACAAACCTATACGTTAGTTAACTTTATAACCTGAGGCTATTGCTCTAAACAAATTATATAATTCTCAATTACTGCACACCATCAGGTCTCTCTCATTTGTGGAGTTATACTTCACAACTAGGGTTGTCATCATTGCAACACCAGGGTACCTGCCCACCCACTGATGAAGAACCAAATAAGCTCTGAAACGGTGCCATCTGGGTGGTGGTATCAGCCGAGAATAAGTAACAGTAGTCTTCCCCATTGGTGAAGTGTTACCTATTTTAGGTAGTGCAATATCATGACAACTCGTTGTGCAGGCATTCGCAATATGAGTTACACTTAAATGATGCCAATTTGTAACAACTACTACTTAGTAATTGGCTACTATAAACATGATGCTATAGCGTAAACCTATACGTTAGTTACCTTCTTCATAACCTGAGGTTATTGCCCTAAACAAATTATGCCAAGCTGGCATATGACAAATTGTCTTACACCAAATTGATGTGACCCCCCCCCCCCCCGCAGTAGTCTGTCAATATAAGTTCATTCCAGAAACCTTGGTGCAGTTTTCCATTTACTTAATGTCTTGATGGAATTACTCCCCCTGCTCATCAGTTAAGGGAAAGGAAGTCTAAATGCAAATGCACAAAATGAAGTTTCAGCAACATACAACATCCCACTTATTTATATGCACTGAGCAAAGTTTCCAAACTCCATCTTTGTGTGGAGGAGACCTGTGACTATTCAAAAAGTTTTCAAAATTGCTATTTGAAAGCCTGATATGTTTTTATTTCTAATATATAAAGACATTTTTCATAGCTTTCGTCCTGCAGAAGCTAACTGATTTGAGCCAATTGCACCTTCATTGCATTCCACTTCATCTTCTAAAGAATCTAGTCCATGCTGTGGAATGACCAGAATCGACATACTGACAATGTAATCCCATTGCCGAATCAAGTTTGAATAACAATCTTGTGCTTAGTTAACTTGAGAATATATTGTTCACTGATAATCCATTTCTATTCACATTACAAAAGTAACAATCATTATTGTCTTCTGGATTCCTTCGTAATATTTTACTTTCATTTGACCAGTCACATAATCCATTTGAACAAGTGGTACAAATAACATGTGGTGCCCATGCCTCATTCTGCTCACCTAGAGAACAGTCAAAGGATAACTGGTAAATTTTAAAAATATCTGTTCTGATGGTATGCCACTGTGATTTAGTTAGAAAGAACTGCACACATAGCAGAATTTGTTGTGGATATTTTTACACTTTTGAGGCATGACAATGAATGTGTTTCAGTAATTCGCTGGATCTTACCTGAAACAATCTATAACCCCAGGGGCTCACATCTGGTGAGTATGGGCTTGGCACACCCAGCATCCTGAGCTGTATATCATCATTCTTCTCCTTCTTGATGATCTCTCTCTCTCTCTCTCTCTCTGGGTAACTGAGAAATTTTTTTGACTTGTGCAGCATAAGCTTCAGGCTTCCTTGCACCATATGGCTAATAATAAAATAATTAATTTATGAAATGAGGATATAGATATATCCAAACAATTACATAAATATGAATATATAAACAAAAATAAATAAACAAATAATAATTATATTCATGTAGGTTGGATGATAGATATGTGAGTGATATAATCAGTCTCATCATGTTAATATAATTGGTAAAAAAAAAACTAGATGAGGTAGAGAAAAATTGAAAATAACTGGAATTAATGTCCAAAGATTTATTTAGTGCATATATGTATTTTTTTCTGATGAAAAATACTTGTTAACTTGTGCAATTATTTATTAATTTCAGCTTTGAAAACGATCCCCTTCCTGCATTAGAGATGGGCAAACATAAATATATTCTTAATGCAATCTCAGTATTGGGAAGCAGTTATATTTCTTTGAGACTAGCTAACGATTCAGTGAATTAAAATTTTATTTACTTGAAATGATACAACCCTATAACAATTATGCTGCACTAATTCTTCTTTCAAAGAATTTATCAACATTTTTTGCATAAATTTTAACAAATTAGCATTAGTAGAGGCACATTATGCAAGAAAGCAAGCTTATACAGCATCAGCCAAAAACATAAAAAAAAATAAAACCCCTTCCCATTTCACTGATCCATTCATTCCAAATGTTTGTCTAGTTCTGCCTTCAATTTATTTAAGCTATGAACTTCCACAACTACAAATGGAAGTTTGTTCCAACAATCAACTACCTGCTGGCTAAAGGCAAACTTCCACACATCTATTCTGCAACTGTCTTTCTTCAGTTTGAATCTATGCCCCCTCATTTTGTAATCTCAGCAAGAGGAAGAATCCCATCAGCATTGAGCCTGCTCAATCCATTCAAGGCCTTATCACCTCAATCAGATCGCCTCACAGGTGCCTAGTCTCCAGAAGCTGCAATTTGCAGAACTTCAGCCTTTCTTCATAAGAGCACCCTCTTTGTTCCCTTCACCAGTCTTGTTGCCCTTCTCTCTTCTCATTCTAGCAACTCTACATCCTTCCTAAAATGAGGCTTCCAGACCTGTACGCAGTACTCAAGGTATGGTCTGACCATTACCTTATAGAAGGGGATAATCACCTCCTTATCCCTGCTCGCAAAATTCCTGTATATCATTGACCTACTCTGGCAGCCTGTCTGCACTACTCACAAAACTTCATATTTGACTGCACAATTATGCAGTACTTTGCATTTGTCAAAGTTAAACTTCAGTTGCCACTTCTCAGCCCATTTACCCAACCTTTCCAGATCCTGTTGCAGCAGCATACTCTCATTAACAACCCTGCCAACCATTGTATCATCTGCAAACTTTGACATTAAGCTTGATATATCTTCATCGATATCATTGATAAATATACAAAACAACAATGGGCCCAACACCAAACCCTGAAGGACACCACAAATAATATTAGTTCACGTAGAGCAGTACCCATTGATCACCACTCTGTCTTCTTCCACTCAACCATTCTTTTATCCATTGTAGCAACTTGCCCTTAATGCCACACTGCTCCAATTTTTACAGTAGCCTTCCATGTGGGTGTGAGTGCGAGAATACATGTGAACAGGCAAAGTTTTTACAGCTTTTCCAGCAAATAGAAAAGTTTTTGCTTTTTTATTGACTTAAAATGCAATATTAATTTATTTTTTAGAGTTGCTTTATATTCCTAGTAACAATACTTTAGTTT
Source organism: Mastigoproctus giganteus (assembly GCF_048544385.1). Lineage (NCBI taxonomy): Eukaryota > Metazoa > Arthropoda > Arachnida > Uropygi > Thelyphonidae > Mastigoproctus > Mastigoproctus giganteus. Next base: position 91,138,442 of record NC_143587.1, on the reverse strand, counting down.
AAATTGAATTTAGACAGAGATTTTGTAGGTTATTACTTAGTATCTGTAAGGGTATCAAATCTATGTGTGGACAGGTTTTGCAGCTCCCACGAACGAAAAGTTTTTAATTATACTCAGCCACTTTATTGACTTAATTGTTAGATTAAATTATTTTCTATAAGTAGCTTATAGACCTAGTCAAGCTCCGTGGTTTATTTTGAATTTAGATAGCACGATTTGGAAAGTAAATAATACCTTGTGTCCGTAGATTAACTGTTCGTAACTTGCCGCCATTGTTAAAAGATACATGTGCTAGCATAAGGTTTAACAGAAAACTAGATAGAGAGTATAGTAATATCAATTAATCAGTAAAATTTATTAATCTTATTAAATTTCACTGTCAATTGAATTGTACCTTTTCAACTAAATAAATATAGCGACCTAGTTATTACAAACGTAACATTATAAATTGATACATATAAGTTGACAGGGGATAAGAAAGTCATATAACGTAAATCAGAGATAATATTCAATACCAAAATACATATATATAGTGTTATAACTGCATTGGGATATAGATTTAGGGTTATATTTTATTGTAATTTTATTGAACTTGAATAGAAATCATGACTCAGACAAGAGCAGCAAAGCAAAAGACTCAAACTAGTGGAAGTGCTGTGGCTCAGGGGAGAACTGAGGGGGGGGGGATGATTGTCCTCTGAATCACAGTCTGTTGAAATGCACTGCTTGTTTGATGTTTGTGGAACAATCAGGAATGGGACATGATATTGCCAAAGGGAATGTCTTTGTGTGTGTGCGTGATGTAATGAGTGCGAGGAAATCAGGCGCCAATTCAGCATTGTTATGGGCTTATATGAGAGCTTGAAGGACAGGGTGCCCTCAAAGGATTTAAATTGGGGGGCCCATCAATCTCTCAGCTGCCCACATCAATGCCAGAGCTTGCACTTGAACATCACCAAGACAGAATGCGCCGGTCCCAATGGAACTAGTTGTTGTAGGTAACTCTATTGTCAGGAAAACGGGGAATATATTGTGCAAAAAGGATAGATGGAACAGGACCAGGGTACATCTGACGTTGTAGGGCAGATATCATTCTTTAAGGTCACCAAGGGTGATACTGTTGTACATGTTGGCACTGACAATATTAAGAGTAGGAGACCAGCAGAATTACTTAACAAGTACAAGACAATGCTGAAAAAAAGCCATGAGATAGGGTTGAATTTGAAAGTGTCTGCAATTGTGCCCAGACACGATAGGAGGGAATATATGATGAGAGCCTTGTTGATCAATTCAGCCCTGGAGAGATTGTGCAAGGCTCAAGGGATAGAATTTTTCTCAGCCTGGTCTGTGCTTGTCAACAGGAGAGACTGCTTCTACAGGAATGGGATACACTTAAATAGAAAGGGTACAAGAATATTTGCTGATACTATCGAGGCAGAGTTAGGTGGGTTGGAAAACTGCTAGCTTGGGAGGATACACTGAATAATAGATTAATAGTAGCCGCCTGGCAGAGGTAAAAGTGATTCTTGCACTACTTCTATTGAAATGCAATTGGGCAGCAGCCTGAAAAGCAAGGCAATGGGAATTTTCAGCACTGCTGGGAGTCATAGTGGAACAAGTTAATATATGGGCTGTGTTAGGGTAACTAAGAGTAGAAACAGGTGCATGTATACTTGCATGTACACCAATGCTAGGAATATAGTTAATAAATTCGATGAGCTTGCAGTGCTAGTCAAGACATCAAAGGCAGATATTGTTGGAATATCAGAGACATGGTGTCACACAGATGTAAGAAGTTCAGAACTGGAATTTGGGGAGTACAATGTGTACAGAAAGGATAGACAGGGCAGGAGGGGAGGGGAGGAGGAGGGGTTATGCTGTTAGTTAAGAAACACATAAAATCTAAGGAGGTGCAGCCAATTGATGTTGGTGGACAATGCAATGTTGAATCTGTTTTGTGTGACATAAGCACTGGGAAAGGAAAAATGAGAGTAGATGTGTGTGTGTTATTGCCTAATGAATCTGATGAGTATAATGAGCAATTGTGCAAAGAAATAGAGTGCGACAGTAAATTAGAGTGTCTTATAATGAGGGGGGGTTTAATTTCCTGGATATTGATTGGAATTTGTGGGTTGGTCACTCACACACTAGCAAGGCTTTTGTGGATTTATTGGATGATTCTTTTCTACAGCAGCATGTTTGGGAGGCAATTAGAGGGATAATATTCTTGATCTGGTTATCAGTAGTGATTCTTCATGCATCAAGAATCTGCAGATAAAGAAACCACTAGGTGGCAGTGATCACAGTGTGCTGAAGTGGGATTTACTAAGAGAGATAACTACCATCAAGGGTAAAGATACCAATGATATTATGAGTAGGAGACTGGCGGAATTACTTAACAAGTACAGGTCACTGTTGAAAAAAAGCCATGAATTAGGGTTGAATTTGAAAGTGTCTGCAATTCTGCCCAGACACGATAGGAGGGAGTATATGATGAGAGCCTTGTCGATCAATTCGGTCCTGGAAAGATTGTGCAAGACTCAAGGGTAAGAATTTTTTTCAGCCTGGTCTGTACTTATTACCAGGAAAGACTGCTTCTACAGGGATGGGATACACTTAAATAGAAAGGGTGCAAGAATATTTGCTGATGCTATCAAGGCAGTGTTAGGTGGGTCGGAAAACTGCTAGCTTGGGGGGATTCAAGGACTAATAGATTAACAGTAGTCACTGGCAGAGGTGAAAGTGATTCTTGCACTGCTCCTATTGGAATGAGCATTCATTGGGAGATAAAAATTTAAACCTGGAAAACAAGATGCAGGGTATTTCAGAGACTGTGGGAGTCATTGCTGTACAAGTAAACACATGGGTTGTGTTAGGGTAGCTAAGAATAGGAATAGGTGCATGTATACTTGCATGTACACCAATGCTAGGAGTTTGGTAAATAAATTTGATGAATTTGAAGTATTTCTCAGAACATCAAAGGCAGATATTGTTGGGATATCAGAGACGTGGTGTCACACAGATATAAGGAATGCAGAACTGAAATTTAGGAGTATAATGTATACAGACACGATAAACAGGATAGGAAGGGAAGAGGGGTATGCTATTAGTTAAGAAAAACATAAAATCCAAGGAAGTGAAGCCAGTCAACATTGCTGGACAGTGCAGTGTCGAGTCAGTTTGGTGTTAACATAAGCATTGGGAGATCAAAATTGAGAGTAGGAGTGTGCTATAGGCCTAGTGACTCTGATGAGTATAATAAAAAGCCATACAGGGAAATAGAGTGGGCCCGAAATTCAGAGAGTCTTATGATGGGGGATTTTAATTTCCCAGATATTGACTGGAATTTGTGGGTTGGTCACTCACACACTAGCAAGGCTTTTGTGGATTTATTGGATGATTGTTTTCTACATCAGCATGTTTGGGAGGCAACTAGAGGGAGTAATACTCTTGTATTGATTATCATTAGTGATTCTTCATGCATTACTAATCTGCAGATAAAGGAACCACTTGGTGGCAGTGATCACAGTGTGCTGAAGTGGGATTTACTCAATGAGGTAACTACCATCAGTGATAAAGGGAAGGGTTTTTGCCTTCATAAAGGCGACTATGATGGTCTGAGACAGTATTCAAATTCTATACAGTGGGACCAACTGATGATGTTACCAACAGCAAATTCAAAATGGGAAGCATTCAAAAAACTTATCTTGGAAACTAAGGAAACTACATATAAATTAATGGGTGACATGGAAGCCTATGATAGATATAAGCTGGTCTGTAACCAAGTCACAAAGGAGATTAGGCAGGCAAAGGCAGATTATGAGAAATCTTTGGCAAAGGATGTAAAGAAAAACAGAAAAGAGTTCTTTACCTCTGTAAAATCTAGAAGGAAAGGGATGAATCAGATTGGTCCACTGGATATTTGTGTTTCAACAGTTGATGATCATGCTCAGGTGGCTAACAAACTAAACGAGTATTTTGCATCTATATTCATACATGAGGAGTTATTGAAGAAGAGGAATGCCAGAGGTGAAGTAAAGTCTGGCAGTGAGCTAGATGATTTTGTAATAACTGAGAGGAAAGTGGATTAGAAATTGTTGAGGATAAACATAAAAAAAGGCCCCCCCTCGGTGGATGGGATCTATCCAGTTATATTAAAGGAAGCAGCAGAGGAAGTAAGCAAATCCTTAGCCATAATTATGAGAGCTTCTTTGGACTCAGGGGATGTACCCATAGACTGGAGATGTGGAAATGTGACCCCAATTCACAAAGGAGGATCAAAGGCTGACACAAGTAATTATAGACCTGTGAGTTTAACTTCTGTTCCCGGAAAATTAATGGAGGCACTGGTTAAAGAAGCACTTCAGGATCATCTAGACAAGACTTCAGTTATAGCTCGGACACAGCATGGTTTTGTTAAGGGAAATTCTTGCCTGACCAATTTGATTGGATACTATGATGCAGTTACAAAAGAACTGGATGCAGAGAATAACTTTGATATTATATATTTGGACCTTAGAAAGGCTTTGATACTGTTGCACATGGAAGACTGCTGCACAAATTGGAGCAGTGTGGCGTTGGTGGCAAATTGCTGCTATGGATAAAGGGATGGTCGAGGGGGAGAAGACAGAGTGGTAATCAATGGACACTGTTCATCGTGGACTAATGTTATTATTGGAGTCCCTCAGGGTTCAGTGTTGGGTCCATTGTTGTTTTCTGTATTTATAAATAATATTGATGATCGTATATCAAGCTTAATGTCCAAGTTTGCAGACGAGACAAAGGTTGGCAGGGTTGTCAAAGACACTACTGTCGCTATGCTGCTGCAACAGCATCTGGAAAGATTGAGCAGATGGGCTGAGAGGTGGCAAATGAAGTTTAACATTGACAAATGTAAAGTACTACATATGGGAAACAGTAACCCCAGAGCAACGTATCAACTCTGTGGTATTACACTGACAGTGGTAGAGAATGAAAAGGACCTGGGGGTAATTGTTTAGGCAGATATGAAGTTTTCTAAGCAGTGCAGACAGGCTGCAAGAGTACTCATGGTGTCTTGTCAATGATATACAGGAATTTTTCTAGTAGGGATAAGGAGGTGATTATTCCCTTGTATAAGGCAACGGTTAGGCCACACTTTTAGTACTGTATACAAGTCTGGAGGCCTCATTTCAAAAATGATGTAGAGCTGCTGAGAAGGGCAATAAGATTAGTGAATGGAACAAAGTGTTGCTCTTACGAAGAAAAGCTTAAGTTTTGCAAATTACAGTGTCTGGAGACTAGGCACCAGCGAGGTGATCTGATAGAGGTGTATAAAGCCTTGAATGGTTTGAGCATGCTCAATTCTGATGGGATTCTTCCTCTTGCTCAGAATAATCACCCGAGAGGGCATAAATTCAAATTGAGCGAAGACAGATGTAGGATAGATGTGATGAAAATTGCCTTTATGCAGCAGGTAGTTGGTTGGTGGAACAGACTTCCATCCCTTGTTGTGGAAGTTGATCGCCTAAATAAATTTAAGGCTCAGCTGGACAGGTATTTCGAAGGAACGGAGGGGTGAAATGGGAGTGGTTTTTTTTTTGTTTTTTTTTTTTGGCTGATGCTGCATAAGCTTGCTTTCTTGCATCATATGCCTCTACTAATGCTAAAGGGAAGGGTTTTTACTTTTGTAAAGGTGACTACGGTGGTCTGAGACAGTATTTAAATTCTGTACTGTGGTAGAACCAACAGTTTAACAATAAAAATTAAAACTTTTAATTCACAATTTTTAGTTAACAATAAAAATTAAAAGGATTTATAAGTTTAATTGATTAATTGCCAGTACTATACTAAGCTAACAAATGCCTACTACAGTGGTATGTATTATGATATCTAGTTTTACATTATGCCTTATGCTATCAAGTTCAACATATATACGTAATGCTATTCCATATTGATACTACATAATGGCAGCAAGTTTCAAATAGCTCTAGTTTTAGTGATACTAAGTAATAACTCACAAAATCTCTATCTAAGTTCAAAATAATCTAAGTATTGTAACTAGAAATATAAGCTACTTCTAGAAAAGAAATTAATATGCCAATTTAGTCAATAAAATTGTAAAAATTTAAGAAAAACTTCTCTATTTGCTGGAGTCATAAAAACTTCGCCTGCACCATGCTAATTTCTTTTCCATTCCCATTGTGTCACAAAAGAGGAAAGGACTGAGCAATTGTTCAATGTCGTGTGTAATTTCTGTATTGGTCTGACCACAATCTTAAATTCGGTATCTTTACCAAATCTTTTAAGCTGCTTGTGCCACTGTTTAACCTATAGAAGATAAATAAAGTATTTTTTGGTTTTTACTATTGTTTGTTGGTGGAGTTTTTTGTATCCTATCCTTAGCTTGTACTCTAATTCGGTTTATAGTAGCAAGGGGTAACCCCTGTTTAAGAATCTGCTGGTTAATATATGTATTTCTGAGTCTAAAGGAGATTCCATTATTGAATATTATATAGGCATTGAGAAACTGATTAAAGATAATAGACCTTTTATAGGTGAATGGATGATAGTTGTTATAATGCAGAAACATACCAGTGTTTGTTGGTTTACAATAGATGTTAAATAGGATTTTATTCGTGTCCCGAGTAAGCGTGAAATTTAGAAAATTTAATGACTTAGTATCCATATTTTCTCTTTCCAGTGCAAAATTCAGTCTAAGATGAATATTATTAAATGAAAGTAAAATATCTTTCTTATAGAAACTCAGCATTTTCATCCTTAGCCACGCATGTATATAGGCCAACCGGGCTAGCCAGGTGGGTAAAGTGCCTGCCTGGCAACCCAAAGGTCACAGGTTCGAATTCCGCCTCAGGCTTGGATCAGAGGAAAATGCAAAAACTTTGGGAGGTGCATTATAGCCACAGAAGCCGATGCACCAATAACTAACAAAAAAAGAAAAAAAAAAAAAAAAACATGTATATAGTATTATAAAACCTTTTAGACAGGCAATACAATTTGGGATAGAAAACTACGATACATTATTTAATAACCTTAAGCACTGTAGACTCGGCTACAAGACATTTTGCATTCATTTAATAATATTCATCCTAGAGTCAATTTTACATTGAAAGGAAAATTATGGACACTAAGTCATTAAATTTTCTAAATTTCATGCTTACTTGGGACACGAATAAAACCCAATTTAACATCTATTGTAAACTAACAAACAATGGTATGCTTCTGCATTATTTTACCCCAGGGGCTCACATCTGGTGAGTATGGGCTTACCAAACCCAGGGTCCTCAGCTGGATATCATCATTCTTCTCTTTCTTGGTGATTCCTTTCTACTTCTCTCTCTCTCTCTTTCCCAGTGTAACTTGGGAATTTTTTTTTTTTTTTTTTTTTTGGCTGGTGCAGCATAAGCCTCAGGCTTCCTTGCACCATAGGACTAATAATAATAATAATAATAATAATAATAATAATAATAACGGCTATCACCCATTCAACTACAAAAGGTCTATTATCTTTAATCAGTTTCTCAATTCCTATAAATATTCAACAACGGAATCTGCTTTAGACTCAGAAATACAGATATTAACCAGCAGATTCTTAAACAGGGATTACCCCCTTGCTACTATAAACTGAATTAGGCTACAAGCTAAGGACAGGATACAAAAAATTACACCAACCAACAATAGCAACACCAAAAAATACTTTATTTCTCTTCTATATGTTAAACAGTGGCACAAGCAGCTTAATAGATTCTTTAAAGATGCCGAATTTAAGATTGTGGCCAGACCAATATGGAAATCACACACTATATACTCAGTCCTTTCCTCTTTCACAACACAAATAAATGACTTTGTAAACAACATTTCTTGCAGTGATTGCATCTAGTTTTACCAAGGATCTATGCAGTTTCCACTGCATAGATCCTTGGAATATTCGTGTAAAACAGGACACATTCTTAGTATGTGCTTCTCATTCAGCAGTGTCAGAATTAGCCTTTCATGGCGTTAACGAAAACCATACATTTTTATTTAATGAGGCCGAAATACTTAAGTGTTCAATGTAATTATATGAGACTATTAATTGCAGAAACCATCAAAATTAAATTACATGAGAATTCTATTAACATTCGCCATCCATATCTAATCTCCGAATCATGGTCTTTTGCATACATGCGTGAAGTCAAATAATCACGGCCTTTCACATGCATGTGTGAGGACAAATCTCTCAATTTAAGATTCAAGCTCACATACTCTGTAATTTCCATTCCTGTGATCATGACATATGGTTGAAAAGTACTGTTTGCTTCAGGAAGGAAAAATTGTTTTTTGATTTTTTAATTAATTTTTAAATTATTTTCGATTGATTTTTTACTATAATCATTTTGTGTTAATCTTTTATTCATTTTAATTTCTGGAGAGTATCATACAGAAGTGTTCTACATATCATGTTGCGGTAAATTTCTCTTATTCTTCTACAAATATTGATATCAATGTAGAACGTATTGAGCATCATAGCTCAGTACATTCTACATTGTGACTACCCACCTTATACTGCATTGGGCCGCCATTTACATGGATAACAGGCGCTATTCACCTAGTAACTACACTAGATGTCCAAAGACGTCTGTAGGGATCTGCAAAGCTTTTCACAGTGTTGGAATAGAAGATGGTTGCATGTCCATACACCTCGCTTCCTGTTCCAAAATATCCCACAGGTGTTCAACTGGATTCAGGTCAGGTGAATTTGGAAGGCAATCAAGATAGGTGATATCTTCACTGTATTCTTGAAATTACTCATATATACAGGCCTGATGACATGGCACATTATTGTCTTGGAAAAAATGCAACATGGCAGGGTGCACATAGTCTCCTAAGTGCTACCAGTAGACTTTATCAGTAAAACGTTAGTCCATACGCACCAGGGATCCTAGTTCTTGCCAGCAAAAGATGCCCCATATTAACCAGCCAATCTTGTTCAACACCATTATCCAGCCACCTGCCCGGATAATAGGTACCACACACTTATGTTGTTTTCGCTACATACAAAGGTGTCTGTTGGCATGTTGCACCAGCTATTTGGACTCATCTGACCACACTCATTTCCAGTCCTCCAGTGTCCAACCAGCATGTTTTTGAAACAACAGAATTTGCCATTGATGATGATCAACAGTGAGGAGAGGATGTCTCTTTGGTTGTCTGCTGTGGAATTCCATATGTCTGAGTGTGAGGTGCATTTTCATTTAAGATATTGTTCTTGCATTCCCTATACTGTATTGTGGTGTCAGCTGTTGCACAGTGACTTACCATTGAGTCCATACAGCGCATTGCACCCTTTGCTCACCATGAACATCCAATTTGCATAATCCTTTACATTTCTGTTGAGCTGCTAGAATGGTGTTGAACTTCATTCAGCGCCATTATTTTAAAACTCTGTGATATCTTTACCACGTCCCATAACTCTACTTTATCACTATGACTTGCACAACCAGATGCAAATTACCACTGCTCTACTACTGCATGAAGCTGTTTGGCTTTTTATACTGCGAGCTATGCAACATAGTCCATTGGGATGGGATGGTCACAATTCAGTGATCACTGTGTGTGTTTTTGCTCTTTTGCATATCTCATCAAGTGGGATCTTCGGAAGAACTTAGTCTTTTCTTAAGTTAGCCTAAAAAGTACAGTCGAAGTCCTCTTATCTGATGTTGTCAGGACCAGTAGTTGGTTAGTTAATTGAAAATGTTATTTAAAGAGGGGAATCATAAAAAAATATACATACATAGATTAAGAATTTTTTTCAATTAAAACATATACACATACATTAATTTACATAAAATCCGTAATTTTCATCTGTTCCTCTACTTTTTTGCAGCATTGTTCCTCCACTTTTTTTTTTAAAACATCACATCATTGACTGTTGACTTGGGCTGTTCTTCAATATATCTAGGATATTTTTAATGGATGCATAAGAAATTTTTGTCACTAGATTTCATTCTATCTCTTCTTCATATTTGGATCCATTTGTTTCTATCATGGAGTGTATTATTTCTGCATTCTCCATAATATTTTCCAAAAAAAATCAATGATGGTTTGTTGGAAAACATTGTTGAATCCATTGCTGTATGTTGTTCTTGCTATAAATCTTTGGAACTTTCAATTTACCTAAAATTAGTTAATAAACTCTGTTCTTATTATCTTCCTATAGTACAGAACCTTTGTCTTCAGCCAAAATTTTCTACAAGATTTAGTAAATTTTGAACTTGGAGTTTCGTTCCATGCTAGTGCTATATTGCAGGCGCCTCCGTAGCCAGGTGGGAAGGAGCAGCAGTGCGTAGCACACGCTTCTTGATTAGACCGGGGTTCGAGCCCGTCACCACCAAATACGGAGGATGCGGAAAGGTCAGGGAATGACCACCGCATATCCCGGAGCAATATGGCCTTAGTTGCTAATGCTCCTAAAAACCAAAATAACAACAATAACAACAAGTGCTATATTGCAAACATATTTGAAGTTGATGACCTTTAATGATTGTATAAGACCTATATTCGTGGCTTCTATTTTTCCCAAAATTGAACTCAAAAACTTTCACCTGTTTCTCTCTTTAGACGTTCATTGATTCCTTGATCCACAGGCTGGATCAAAGATGTTACATTTGGTCATAAAAATATGACTTCCACTTCCCTTTTTTTTTTTTTTTTTTTTTTTTATCTGAGTTCTTCACAAGTGGAATGTGAAGCAGTGTTATTCAAAAGGAAAATAGCCTTATCAGGTAAGTATTCTCTTCAATTTCTTCACAAAAAGTACAAAATCACGAAAAAATGTCCTTTGAATAATGCAGAGTCCATTCACGCAGACTTTTTTCAATGTTTGTAGACTGCTACAGTTGAACAAATTATATCTTTAAAAGCTCTAAAATTAGTCGATTTACCAACGATAAAAAGTGGCAATTGTGAGTTCAAGTTAAATTTCTGCATGCAGCTACCATGATTCTTTTTCTCTTTGGATTTTTTTTGTATTCTGGTGTGGCAGGCTCTGCCTTTTCTGCCATCATGAATTCTTGTTTGTTGCCACAATAGCTGATGTTGATAAGATGTTCTGAGAGCAGCAATGTTAGCATTAGAATTAGCATTAGCATAGGCATATGATGCAAGAAAGCAAGCTTATGCAGCATCAGCCAAAAAAAAAAAAAAAAACCACTTCCACTTCACCCCTCTGTTCATTCGAAATACCTATCCAGCTGAGCCTTAAACTTATTTAGGCTATCAACTTCAACAACAAGTGATGGAAGTCGGTTCCACCAACCAACCACCCGCTGGCCAAAGGAAAATTTCCGCACATCTATCCTACATCCGTCCTTCCTCAATTTGAATTTATGCCCTCTCAGGTGATTATTCTGAGCAAGATGAAGAATCCCATTGGCACTGAGCATGCTCAAACCATTCAAGGCTTTATACACCTCTATCAGATCACCTCGCCGGTGCCTAGTCTCCAGACTCTGTAATTTGCAAAACTTAAGCCTTTCTTCATAAGAGCAACCCTTTGTTCCATTCACTAATCTTGTTGCCCTTCTCTGTACTCGTTCCAGCAGCTCTACATCCTTCTTGAAATGAGGCCTCCAGACCTGTATACAGTACTCTAGGTGTGGCCTGACCATTGCCTTATACAAGGGAATAATCACCTCCTTATCCCTGCTAGAAAAATTCCTATATATCATTTACAATACACCATGAGCTACTTTTGCAGCTCGTCTGCACTGCTCAGAGAACTTCATATCTGCCTGCGCAACCACTCCCAGGTCCCTTTCTTCTCTACCACTGTCAATGTAGTACCACAGAGTTGATACGTTGCTCTGGGGGTTGCTGTTTCCCATATGTAGTACTTTACATTTGTCAATGTTAAGCTTCAATTGCCACCTCTCAGCCCATCTGCTCAACCTTTCCAGATCCTGTTGCAGCAGCATAGCGTCAGTGGTGTCCTTAACAACCCTGCCAACCTTTGTATCATCTGCAAACTTGGACATTAAACTTGATATCCCATCATCAATATCATTCAAAAACACCGAAAACAACAACGGACCCAACACTGAACCCTGAGGAACTCTACTAATAACATTAGTCCACATTGAGCAGTGTCCATTGATTACCACTCTCTGTCTTCTCCCCTTCAACCACCCCTTTATCCATAGCAGCAATTTGCCTCCAATGCCACACTGCTCCAATTTGTGCAGCAGTCTTCCATGTGCAACAGTATCAAAAGCCTTTCTAAGATCCAAATATATAATATCAAAGTTATTCCCTGCATCCAGTTCTTTTGTGACTACATCATAGTATCCAATCAAATTGGTCAGGCAAGACCTGCCCTTAACAAAACCATGCTGCATCTGAGCTATAACTGAATTCTTGTCTAGATGATCCTGCAGTGCTTCTTTAACCACTGCCTCCATTAATTTACCTGGAACAGAAGTTAAACTAACAGGTCTATTAGCATTAGCATTAGTGGAGGCATATGATACAAGAAAGCAAGCTTATTCAGCATCAGCCAAAAAAAAAAAAAAAAAAAAAAAACCACTCCCATTTCACCCCTCTGTTCGCTCAAAATACCTGTCCAGTTGAGCCTTAAATTTGTTTAGGTTATCAACTTCAACAACAAGTAATGGAAGTCGGTTCCACCAACCAACCACCCGCTGGCCATAAGGCAAATTTCCGCACATCTATCCGACATCCGTCCTTCCTCAATTTGAATTTATGCCCTCTGAGCTGATTATTCTGAGCAAGGTGAAGAATCTCATTGGCATTGAGCATGCTCAAACCATTCAAAGCCTTATACACCTCTATCAGATCACCTCGCCGGTGCCTAGTCTCCAGACTCTGTAATTTGCAAAACTTAAGCCTTTCTTCGTAAGAGCAACCCTTTGTTCCATTCACTAATCTTGTTGCCCTTCTCTGTACCCGTTCCAGCAGCTCTACATCCTTCTTGAAATGAGGCCTCCAGACCTGTATACAGTACTGAAGATGTGGCCTAACCATTGCCTTATACAAGGGAATAATCACCTCCTTATCCCTGCTAGAAAAATTCCTGTATGTCATTGACAAGACACCATGAGCTACTCTTGCAATTCGTCTGCACTGCTCAGAGAACTTCATATCTGCCTGCACAATTACCCCCAGGTCCTTTTCATTCTCCACCACTGTCAGTGTAGTACCGCAGAGTTGATACGTTGCTCTGGGGTTACTGTTTCCCATATGTAGTACTTTACATTTGTCAATGTTAAACTTCATTTGCCACCTCTCAGCCCATCTGCTCAACCTTTCCAGATCCTGTTGCAGCAGCATAGCGTCAGTGGTGTCCTTAACAACCCTGCCAACCTTTGTATCATCTGCAAACTTGGACATTAAACTTGATATCCCATCATCAATATCATTCATAAACACCGAAAACAACAACGGACCCAACACTGAACCCTGAGGAACTCCACTAATAACATTAGTCCACGTTGAGCAGTGTCCATTGATTACCACTCTCTGTCTTCTGCCACTCAACCATCCCCTTATCCATAGCAGCAATTTGCCTCCAATGCCACACTGCTCCAGTTTGTGCAGCAGTCTTCCATGTGCAACAGTATCAAAAGCCTTTCTAAGATCCAAATATATAATATCAAAGTTATTCCCTGCATCCAGTTCTTTTGTGACTACATCATAGTATCCAATAAAATTGGTCAGGCAAGACTTCCCCTTAACAAAACCATGCTGTGTCCGAGCTATAACTGAATTCTTGTCTAGATGATCCTGCAGTGCTTCTTTAACCAGTGCCTCCATTAATTTTCCTGGAACCGAAGTTAAACTAACAGGTCTATAATTACTTGTGTCAGCCTTTGATCCTCCTTTGTGAATTGGGGTTACATTTGCACATCTCCAGTCTATGGGTACCTCCCCTGAGTCCAAAGAAGCTCTCATAATTATTGTTAGGGGTTTGCTTACTTCCTTTGCTGCCTCCTTTAATATAACTGGATAGATCCCATCCACCCCAGGTGCCTTTTTTATGTTTATCCTCAACAATCTCTCCTCCACTTTCCTCTCAGTTATTACAAAATCATCTAGCTCACTGCCAATGTTTACTTTACCTACGTCATTCTCCTTCCTGAATAACTCCTCATGCGTGAATGTAGATGCAAAATACTCGTTTAGATTGTTAGCCACCTGAGCAGGATCCTCAACTGTTGAACCATCAATATCCAGTGGACCAATCTGATTCATCCCTTTCCTTCTTGAGTTTAAATAGGTAAAGAACTCTTTTCTGTTTTTCTTTGCATCTTTTGCCAAGGATTTTTCATAGTCTGCCTTTGCCTGCCTAATCTCCTTTGTGACTTGGTTACAGACCAACTTATCTATCATAGGCTTCCATGTCACCCATTAATTTGTATGTATCCCATGCATTTTTCTTCTCTGCCACATGTCTCATTAGTTCATCTCACAACCATTTAGGCCTAAACCTTGAACAATATTTCTTAGTTGGTATGTAAAGCCTGGTAGCCTCCAAGATTAGTTCCTTGAATGCTTCCCATTTATGCCCTCTCAGGTGATTATTCTGAGCAAGAGGAAGAATGCCATCAGCATTGAGCATGCTTCAACCATTCAAGGCTTTACACACCTCAGTCAGATGTTTGTTATTTGGTTTTGAAGAGCATTAGCAACTAAGGCCATATTGCTCCAGGAATATGAGGTGGCCATTCCCTGACCTTTCCGAATCCTCCGTATTTGCTGGTCATAGGCTCGAACCACGGTCTAATCAAGAAGTATGTGCTACGCACTGCTGCTGCTGTCCACCTGGCTATGGAGGCATCTTCAGTCAGATCACATCGCAGGTGTCTAGTCTCTAGACACTGTAATTTGCAAAACTTAAGCCTTTCTTTGTAAGACTAACCCTTTGTTCCATTCACTAATCTTGTTGCCCTTCCCTGTACTCGTTCCAACATCTCTACATCCTTCTTAAAATGAGGCCTACAGACATGTATACAGTACTCAAGGTGTGGCCTGACCATTGCCTTATACAAGGGAATAATCACCTTCTTATTCTTGGTAGCAAAATTCCTGTATATCATTGACAAGACACCATGAGCTACTCTTGCCGACAGTCTGCACTGCTCAGAAAACTTCATATCTGCCTGCACAATTACCCCCACGTCCTTTTCATTCTCTACCACTGTCAGTGTAGTACCACAGAGTTGATACGTTACTCTGGGATTACTGCTTCCCATATGTAGTACTTTACATTTGTCAATGTTAAACTTCATTTGCCACCTTTCAGCCCATCTGCCCAACCTTTCCAGATTTTGCTTCAGCAGCGTACTGTCATTAGTGTCGTTAACAATCCTGCCAACCTTCATATCGTCTGCAAACTTGGACATTAAGCTTGATATACCATCATCAATATCATTTATAAATACAGAAAACAACAATGGACCCAACACTGAACCCTGAGGGACTCCACTAATAACATTAGACGATGAGCAGTGTTCACTGATTACCACTCTGTCTTCTCCCACTCAACCATCCCTTTATCCATAGCAGCAATTTGCCTCCAATGCCACACTGCTCCAGTTTCTTCAGCAGTCTTCCATGTGCAACAGTATAAAAAGCCTTTCTAAGATCCAAATATATGATAAGAAAGTTATTCCCTGCATCCAGTTCCTTTGTGACCACATCATAGTATACAATCAAATTGGTCCGGCAGGACTCCCTTAACAAATCCACGCTGTGTCTGAGCTATAACTGAAGTTTTGTCTAGATGATCCTGCAGTGCTTCTTTAACCAGTGCCTCCATTAATTTTCCTTGAACAGAAGTTAAACTAACAGGTCTATAATTACTTGTGTTGTCTTTTGATCCTCCTTTGTGAATTAGGATCACATTTGCACATCTCCAGTCCATGGGTACCTCCCATGAGTCCAAGGATGCTCTCATAATTATGCCTAAGGGTTTGCTTAGTTGCTTTGCCTCCTCCTTTAATATAACTGGATAGATCCCATCCACCACAGGTGCCTTTCTTATGTTTAACTTCAACAATTTCTCCTCCACTTTGCTCTCAGTTATTACAAAATCATTAAGCACCCTGCTAAAATTTGATAATAGCCTTCTACCATTTTCAAACCTTAATAACTCCTCATATGTGAATGTAGATGCGAAATATTCATTCAGTTTGTTTGCTATCTGAGCAGGATCATCAACATTTGAACCATCGATATCAAGTGGACCAATCAGATTCATCCCCTTCCTTTTAGAGTTTATGTAAGTAAAGAAATCCTTGCTGTTTTTCTTAGCATCTTTTGCCAAAGATTTCTCGTAATCTGCCTTCGCCTGCCTAACCTCCTTTGTGACCTGATTACAGACTAGCTTATATCTGCCATAGGCTTCTGAGTCACTTGATAATTTATATGCATCCTATGCATTTTTCTTCTCTGTCACAAGTCTCATTAGTTCATTTGATAACCATGTAAGCCTAAACCTTGAACAATATTTCTTAATAGGTATGAAACTTTTGGTAGCATCCACAATTAATTCCTTGAATGGTTCCCGCTTAGAATTTACATTTGGTAATATTGTCAGTTGATCCCACTACACAGAATTTAAAACTGTCCGAGACCACTGTACTCACCTTTACGGAAGCAAAAACCGTTTCCTTTACCCCTGATGGTAATTATATCTTTAAGTACATCCCACATCAGTACACTGTGATCACTGCCACCTAGTGGTTCCTGTATCTGCAAATTCTTAATACACGAATGATCACTGCTCATAACCAGATCAAGAGTATTACTCTCTCTGGTTGCTTGTCGAACATGCTGCTGCAGAATACAGTCATCCAATAAATCCACAAAAGTCTTACTAGTGTGCGAGTGACCAACCCACAAGTTCCAATCAATATCTGGAAAGTGAAAATCCCCCATTATAAGACATTCTGATTTACTAGCTCACTCTATTTCTGTGTACAATTGTTTGTTGTACTCATTCGAGTCATTAGTCCTATAACACGTTCCTACTGTTGTTTTTGCTTTCACAGTGCTTATGTCACACCAAACTGACTCAACAGTGCACTGTTCATCTATATCAACTGGATGCACTTCTTTTGATTTTATGTTTTTCTTAATTAACAGCATAACACCTCCTCCCTTCCTATCCTGTCTATCATTTCTGTACACATTGTGCTCCCCAAATTCCAGTTCTGCATTCCTTATATCTGTGTGACACCACATCTCTGCTATCCCAACAATTCCGCCTTAGATGTCTTGGCCAACACTTCAAATTCATCAAATTTATTTACTGTACTTCTAGCATTGGTATACATGTACCTATCCTTATTATTAGTTACCCTAACACATCCCATATACCCACCTGTTTTGTGATGACTGCCATCAGTCCCTGAAACCCCCCAGCACCCGTCACTCCAGGTCGCTACTTATTCTAATAGAGGTTGTGCAAGAATCACCTTCACCTCTGCCTGCTGCTACTTTTAACCTTTTAGTCTGTGAATCCCTGCAAGCTAGCAGTTTTCCGACCCACCTAACACTGCCTCGATAGAATCAGCAAATATTCTTGCACCCTTTCTATTTAAGTGTATCCCATCCCTGTAGAAGCAGTCTCTCCTGTTAACATGCACAGACCACGCTGAAAAAAATTCTACCACTTGAGCCTTGCACATTACCTCCAGGGCCGAATTGCTTGACAAGGCTCTCATCATGTATTCCCTCCTATCATGTCTGGGCAGAATTGCAGACACTTTCAAATTTAACCCTGCCTCACGACTTTTTTGCAACATTGACCTGTACTTGTTAAGTAAATCTGCAGATCTCCTACTCTTAATGTAATTGATGCCAATGTGTACAACAATATCACCTTTTGTGCCCGTAAAAGATGATACAGTAAACCCCCGCTATTCGCGGGGGTTACGTTCCTGAGAAATGCCGCGAATACCGAAAACGTGAATACTGAGTTATGGCTTCCATAGTAATAAAAGGGGTTCCGTTCCAAAGTGTGAAATATATAAGAAAAACTAGTCTAAAATTTTGTCTATGTTTGTATTATATGTACCTTCATAATATGACTATGTACATATACAGTACATAGTGAAATGCAAGCATATGGCATCGAAATGAAAATAGGAAACAATTTAATATTAAATGTAATATTTATTAGAAATTTCAAACAAATCTTTCAAACCAGCACCTTTGCTAGCTAAAAAACTTATCCCGCCAGTGCTATCACCAGTTTCGCTAAAGTGTTGATAAAGGTGTTTTGCCTTTTCACGAATGATGAGTGAACTTAACGGAATTTTATTTTGAGTTCGGTCTTCTATCCACAGATTTGAAGCCTTTTCCATTTTTTATAATTTAACATCATGAGTTACAGAGCAAATTTTTGAAGCAATTAGCGCGTTTTCACGGACACTACGGCGGATTTTGTCTTCCGATTTTTTGATTGATCGTACCGTTGACTCATTGATTTTATAATGTTTTGCCACTGAGGAGACACTTTCACCATTAGAAATTTTGCCTAATAAGTCAATTTTATTCGCTAATGTCATCACCTTCTTTGATATTTTCACATTTTCCTTGTTATTCGTAGCCATATTTTTGTACGGGTTAGAAAGAACTTGTCCACAATAAAGTCACTTTCTTCCATTAACACACTCGAAAAAGTCTGTTTTACACTGCAAAATGGTAGATTTATTACTTTTGTAAGCATACCAATTTATAAATTGATAAATTTATTCAATTTATAAACATATAAATTAAAAGCAAACGACGAAACCTTCCATGACAAGCGCATAACACATACTGAAGAAGGATTAGCGAGAAACATCCACGCTCGCAATTTTGTCACCCCTCTCTCCCCACCCACTGAGTGCTGTTTTGACCGGGAAAGATAATTTTAGCCACGCCCATGTTTTTTTATGGCGGAAAATATTTACGGCGTTTAAAATTCACATTATTCTTAGGTTTCATTTTATATTAAATCAGCGACCGCGAATACAGATACCGCGAATAGCGGGGGTTTACTGTATATGCTTTACAACATCATCAACTTTTGCCCCTGGCAGACATACCTTGGTTCTGTTCCATCTATCCTTTATACACAATATATTCCCCGTCTCCCTGACAATAGAGTCACCAACAATAACTAGTTCATTTGGGACCAGCGCATTCTGCCTTGGAGATTGCTGCTGTGTTGCCTGATGCCCAGGAGTGAGCTCTGGCGTTGAGTTGGGCAGCTGAAAGCTTGACGGGCCCCTCATATTAATTTCTTCGAGGGCATCTACCCTACACCTCAAGCTCTCATAGATGCCCAGTAGAACGCTGAGTTGATGCCTAATTTCTAGACACTCTCTGCACTTGGCACACACAAAAACATCCTCCTTGGCTAGATCATGTTCTGTTCCAGAGAGTTCGGCAAACATTTCACAAGTTGCACATTTTTTTGGGCTGTGATGCACTGGAGAATTGCCCCCCTCAGTTCTCCCCCGAGTCACAGCACTCCTGCCACTTTGTGCCCGTTGCTTTGCTGCTCTTCTCTGGGGCATAATATTTTAAATTAATAAGATCAATAAATTTAATTAATTAATTGTCAATACTACGCTATCTAATAGAATCCTAAATGCAGTGATGTGTATTATGCTATATACTTATACTTTAGAGCTGCCTAGTTGCCACAATTAAAAATATGAATTCCCTATTACTGTATACAAAAACAATGGCTGCAAGATCCAAATGAAATAACGGTTTTACGTATATTAAGTAGTAATCTACAAAAACTCTTTATCTAAATTAAAAATAAAAATAACCAGCGTAACAATAACTATAAGACTACGTATAAAGTACAATATAAAATAACAATTAGGTAAATAAAAAGGCAAACACTTATCGCTTTTTCGGAGCCTGTAATTCACAGCTGTATGTGCCCAGCAGTGAGCTATATAATAACTTGTTGTGCTATAAATGTAGCACAACAAGATCAGTATTATTTCCAACCAAGCAGGTTATTACCTTAAGCTGCAGTGTTATAATGGGAAATGAGTGTTAAAATGCTCTTTTCTTCTGGGCCTATATTTAATCCTATGAAGTACTATGCATTTTTTGATTGGTATAACACTCCCATAGCCAGGTGGGAAGGAGCAGCAGTGCGTAGGACACGCTTCTTGATTAGACCGGGGTTCGAGCCCGTCACTACCAAATACGGAGGATACGGAAAGGTCAGGGAATGACCACCGCATATCCCGGAGCAATATGGCCTTAGTTGCTAATGCTCCTAAAAACCAAAACAACAACAACAACGACACTCCCATATGTTTAGATGGGTTTTTTTTTTATGGTCTCAAGGAGGAATAAACCTGAGTATAACCCTTCTTCTCTGATTTTTAGCTTTGGGAAAGCGATGGTAGACTGCTTTTATACTGCTTAACAGACAACTGTGGAAGTAGAAGTACAGTACTGTAGTTTCAAGATGAGAGGGAGTCAATCCCCATGTACTGGAAAGGAGTACACACTTGATATCCACTATGTTAGAAGACTACTACTCAGGATTTCTAGGAGGTATAAGCTAAAGATTATAATGATTTATGAACCAACATAGAGCCATGATGATGAAGAGGTTGAAGAATTCCAGGAATCGTTAATTTTGAAATTTTGTTTACTTCATAGAAACCATTCCTGATGCAGATGATGTTTATTTTATATTTAACTCAAACTTGAAGGTAGTCAGGTCACCCTTTTCAACTTGGCATCTAGCTATTTATTATTGCATTCACACTCTTTTGATATTTAAGTTCGACATTATTTGTTCACTTGTTGGTACAGTAATTAGTGTCATGTGCGTTCAATATGACATCAATAAATTTAATTAATATCATTATTATTATGTTAATACTAAATTTATTATGTTTATATAATAATACTCAATATATGTTTAGTTTAATAAAATCTTTTTTAAAACATTCATTCCTTTCTCTTTAAGCAAAAAAAATTGATGGTGCCAAAAAAAACAAGTGTAGTACATTAAATATGCAAGTTGAAAACTTGCATATTTAATGTACTACACTTGTTTTTTTTCTTCATTAACACTCAGAATAACTGCCCAATCCTACCTTCACACTACAAAAAAACTCTGAAAAATCAGTGAAAATCTACCAAAGTATTGATGAAATTGAAAAATACCTACCAAAAAACAGCTTTCTGCTTATGGTGCTCTTTGGGGCCAGTTCCTTTGAAAGCACTGTAGTGCAAGTTTATGGCACATAAGCTGTAAAACTAAGTTTTATGATTATCTGCAATTGCAATAATATATAATGAAATAAAGGTGGCAAAGTATGTGAACATATGACAGAAAAGTCAATAATAAAATATCAGTAGAGGATCTAAATAAATCTATGTGCAGCAATTGTAAATAAGTTTGAAAACAAAAAGAAAAGAAAATCCATGAAACAAATAGAACACTTAGAAAATGGCAAATCTATACTTTACTCTATAATTTATTTAATAGTTTTCCTTCTTTAAAAATATCATAAATTATATATATATTAGGGAGTCCTTATTCTGGCTTTTCAAAATTTCCTTTTCTCAACCTTGAAATTTTTTCATTTTGATTTAAAAATAATTGCAAAATAGCTCATTCACATCATTGGAACCATCACACTGGCCAGTAATCAGTAAAATAGGCCAGTTTTAAGGATTTTTAAAAAAATAATATAAGTAATTAATGATTTCTGGCAACACTTAACATGATGACAAAACATTCTTAATATTCTTTTTTAAGCAGCAGAAAACTTCTTAAAAGTAGATAAATGAAACATCATTGCCAGAATCAGGTGTATATTTTCCCAGCCCATCTAAGCTAGAGAAAAGGGATAAAATAAGCTTTATCACTTGGGACTTGTCGAATATCTCAACTGTATAAAATTAGTGATAGAGATAGTTTATATTTTAATAGCAACTTGTGCATTAGATCACAATGTTGAAAATTTAAGAATTAGTTAGTCACTGATTCACCACTATCACCTAAATTCCATGTAAAAGTGTCTAAAAAAAAACTAAAAAAAAATTCAACTGTCCAATCAAGGACATTTCTTTTCCATTCAAGTAATAGTGAAGAGGACACTTGACCGCCTCACTATTACTCTAATAGAAAAGAGTTGTCTGGTTTTTGCAGTAGTGACTTTTAAGCATGGTTGGACTTGTCTTACCCAACGGGACCTGAGTGAAAGAACTAACATTGGTGTAAAGGGAAGTAAGGAGGAGAAGTTTCCCTCTGTCTGGATACCAACTGCTTGGTGTCTCTTAACTATCTGCTGGAACCAGTAAAGAGATACAACCATATATCATTCACTAAAGAAATGATAAAGCTTAGACCACGTGTAAGCTCTTTTTTTGTGTCACCCCATCTTCACTGAATGCTGGTAGATGTCATGTTTATGAAAATTTTATATTTTATGTGCTTTTTCAAGTGTTTTCAGGAAGTATGGTCTAAAATTGATACTGCTAAAGTCGAAATAGGAATGTAAGGCTCGTATATCAGTTCAGTATTGATGGACATAGTAGAAGAGACCCTCAATTTTGTTTTACATGAGTTACATAAACCATATTGTACAGAAGGTTATAGGGAACAAAGTTTTATATTTTCTAATGATGTATCTATTTTGAGAATTGCATTTGAATGTACATGAAGAAAAGGATCTTGCAACATGTGCTCTTTTTTTTGCTTTTTTTTTTCAAATTCATGTGTACATTATGGCATGGTTTCAGACTCCTATAAATGCTGAAGCCCCTATGAAAATTTGAAATTTTTGCCAAACCTTTCTTTCTACAAATGAATAGTTACTACTCTATAGGATGGGATACACTTAAATAGAAAGGGTGCAAGAATATTTGCTGATACTATCGAGGCAGTGTTAGGTGGGTCGGAAAACTGCTAGCTTGGGGGGAGACAAAGGCGAATAGAATAACAGTAGCCACTGGTAGAGGTGAAAGAGATTCTTGCACTGCTTCTATTCGAATGAGAAGAAGCCTGAAAAACAAGATGCAGGATATTTCAGAGACTGCCAGGAGTCATTGCGGTACAAGTAAACACATGGGTTGTGTTAGGGTAGCTAAGAATAGAAATAGGTGCATGTATACTTGCGTGTACACCAATGCTAGGAGTTTAGTAAATAAATTTGATGAATTTGAGGTATTGCTCAAAACATCAAAGGCAGATATTGTTGGGATATCAGCGACATGGTGTCACACAGATATAAGGAATGCAGAACTGGAATTTGGGGAGTACAACGTCTACAGAAAGGATAGACTGGATAGGAAGGGAGGAGGGGTTATGCTATTAGTTAAGAAATACATAAAATCCAAGGAAGTGAAGCCAGTGGACATCGCTGGACAGTGCAGTGTCGAGTCAGTTTGGTGTGACATAAGCATTGGGAGATCAAAATTGAGAGTAGGAGTGTGCTATAGGCCTAATGACTCTGATGAGTATAATAAGAAACTGCACAGGGAAATAGAGTGGGCCAGTAAATCAGAGAGTCTTATAATGGGAGATTTTAATTTCCCAGATATTGACTGGAATTTGGGGGCTGGTCACTCACACACTAGCAAGGCTTTTGTGGATTTATTGGATGATTGTTTTCTACATCAGCATGTTCAGGAGGCAACTAGAGGGAGGAATACTCTTGATTTGATTATCAGCAGTGATTCTTCATGCATTAAGAATCTGCAGATAAATCAACCACTAGGTGGCAGTGATCACAGTGTGCTGAAGTGGGATTTACTCAAAGAGGTAACTACCATTAGGGGTAAAGGGAAGGGTTATTGCTTTCGTAAAGGCGACTACGATGGACTGAGACAGTATTTAAATTCTATACAGTGGGACCAACTGATGATGTTACCAACAGCAAATGCAAAATGGGAAGCATTCAAAGAACTTATCTTGAAAGCTACTAGGCTTTACATACCAACTAAGAAATATTGTTCAAGGTTTAGGCCTAAATGGATGTCAGATGAACTGATGAGGCATATGGCAGAGAAGAAACATGCATGGGATATATACAAATTAACACATGACACAGAAGCCTATGATAGATACAAGTTGATCTGTAACCAAGTTACAAAGGAGGTTAGGCAGGCGAAGGCAGATTACGAGAAATCTTTGGCAAGGGATGCAAAGAAAAACAGCAAAGAGTTCTTTACTTATGTAAACTCTAGAAGGAAGGGGATGAATTAAATTGGTCCACTTGATATCGATGGGTCAACTGTTGATGATCCTGCTCAGGTAGCTAACAAACTAAATGAATATTTTGCATCAACATTCACACATGAGGAGTTATTTAGCGAGGGGAAAGCTAGAGGTGTATTCAACTCTAGCAGTAAGCTAGAGAATCTTGTAATAACTGAGAATAAAGTGGAGGAGAAATTGTTGAAGATAAATACAAGAAAGGCACCCGGGGTGGATGGGATCTATCCAGTTATATTAAAGGAGGCAGCATAGGAAGTAAGCAAACCCTTAGCCATAATTATGAGAGCTTCCTTGGACTCAGGGGAGGTGCCCACAGACTGGAGATGTGCAAATGTCACCCCAGTTCACAAAGGAGAATCAAAGGCTGACACAAGTAGTTATAGACCTGTCAGTTTAACTTCTGTTCCAGGAAAATTAATGGAGGCACTAGTTAAAGAAGCACTGCAGGATCATTTAGACAAGATTTCAGCTATAGCTCGGACACAGCAAGGTTTTGTCAAGGGGAAGTCTTGCCTGACCGATTTGATTGGATACTATGATGCAGTCACAAAAGAACTGGATGTAGGGAATAACTTTGATATTATATACTTGGATCTTAGAAAGGCTTTTGATACTGTTGCACATGGAAGACTGCTGCACAAATTGGAGCAGTGTGGCATTGGAGGCAAATTGCTGCTGTGGATAAAGGGGTGGCTGAGGGGAGAAGACAGAGAGTGGTAATCAATGGACACTGCTCGTCGTGGACTAATGTTATTAGTGGAGGCCCTCAGGGCTCAGTGTTGGGTCCATTATTGTTTTCTGTATTTATAAATGATATTGATGATTGTATATCAAGCTTAATGTCCAAGTTTGCAAACGATACAAAAGTAGGCAGGGTTGTCAAGGACACTACTGACACTATGCTGCTGCAACAGGATCTGGAAAGATTGAGCGGATGGGCTGAGAGGTGGCAAATGAAGTTTAACATTGACAAATGTAATGTACTGCACATGGGAAACAGCAACCGCAGAGCAAGGTATCAACTCTGTGGTACTACACTGACAAGGTATGTTCGTGTCAGACGGCACCTGGGATTTCTCCCATCTCCGCGGTGTTGGTACTACACTGACAGTGGTAGAGAATGAAAGGGACCTGGGGGTGGTTGTGCAGGCAGATATGAAGTTCTCTGAGCAGTGCAGATGGGCTGCAAGAGTAGCTCATGGTGTATTGTCAATGATATATAGGAATTTTTCTAGCAGGGATAAGGAGGTGATTATTCCCTTGTATAGGGCAATGGTCAGGCCACACCTAGAGTACTGTATACAGGTCTGGAGGCCTCATTTCAAGAAGGATATAGAGCTGCTGGAACGAGTACAGAGAAGGGCAACAAGATTAGTGAATGGAACAAAGGCGTGCTCTTACGAAGAAAGGCTTAAGTTTTGCAAATTACAGAAATTACAAATTGCAAATGTCTGGAGACTAGGCACCAGCGAGGTGATCTGATAGAGGTGTATAAAGCCTTGAATGGTTTGAGCATGCTCAATGCTGATGGGATTCTTCCTTCTGCTCAGAATAATCACCTGAGAGGGCATAGGTTCAAATTGAGGAAGGACAGATGTAGGATGGACGTTCGGAAATTTGCCTTTAGCCAGCAGGTGGTTGGTTGGTGGAACAGACTTTCATCCCTTGTCGTGGAAGTTGATAGTCTAAATAAGTTTAAGGCTCAGCTAGACAGGTATTTTGAACGAACAGAGGGGTGAAGTGGAAGTGGGTTTTTTTTTTTTTTTTTTTTGGCTGATGCTGCATAAGCTTGCTTTCTTGCATCAAATGCCTCTACTAATGCTAATGCTACTCTAACTAGTGTTGCACTCAAAAAATTTTGTGGACATTTATGGTATCTTTCGCAGGAGGTATTAGCTTCGCATCCTGTGATATTGCAATGTGCCACTAGATAAAAAGAAAAAAAAAAAAATGCAATAATGCATAAATTTAAGGATAGTTTTAGGAAAACCTGAGAGGGTGTTAGTATTAAACCAAAAAAAGAGTGGCATCCTAAAACAGATCTAAGTAGTTGACAGTTTTGTTTAAAAAAAAATGCAGAATTTTTTCAGTGATCTGGTATTTCTAATGTGTAAAAGTTGTGTAATTTTACACAACCCAACATGATTTTTACTGCCAGCAAATCAATGGTTGTTTCTGGTCAAGTTTTATGTATAGAAATTAAAATCAATCATAAATATTTCCTATCACGTCTCAGTTTTAAGATATAGATAGATAAGTGGATTCTGTACAAAGATATCATTACTGTTTGAAATACAATTTTTAAAATTATTAACTTTTGGTTGGTTTTGTTTATTTTGCTAAAAGTTAAGCAAGTACATCATTACTGTCCTTGCAATATAGTATATTTTGATTTTGATGCACTTTTCCAGAGAAATCAGTATTTTTATTAATTTTTATTACACCATTCAACTGTTGTTCAATATATAGTGTATGATAAACTATGCTACAAGAATTCACCTTCTGTTCAAATTTACCAATTGCTTTTACTGTTTTTAGGTTAATGCATTGTTAAAATGGAGAAGACAAAGCACAGAACTTGCTTCAATCAACCAGACAGCTTCTGTTATGTTTGTGGACACTTAACCCCAAAAACTCAGAAGAAGAAAATATACAATGTCACAAAAGTTGCATATTCATTGTACTTCAGCTGCAAGATCGGTGACCAAGAAAAAAAATGGACCCCACATATCTGTTGTATTACTTGTACAACGAACTTAAGGCTGTGGTTATATGGCAAGCTGAGAGCATTACCTTTTGCTGTCCCTATGGCACATTATGGCCTTTGCTGCTCTTGCGCCGTAAAGCCTACAAACAAACAGCTGTTCCTATGGTGTGGCACGAACCCAAGAATCATTTCGACAACTGCTGTTTCTGCATGACAAAAATAAAAGGTATTTCCAAGAAGAGAAAGCACTGCATCAAATATCCAAATATCCCATCAGCAATTAGGCCTGTGCCACACAGTAAAGAACTGCCAGGACCCCTGTGCCACCAAAATCTTGGGGTATTGGAAGTAGTGATGACAGTACAGAAGAAATAGTTTTACCAGATGTCGTGGAACCATGTACTTCATATGATTTGGACAATGAGCCAGAAGGAGAAAAGGCCCCACACTACATTGAACAAGAAGAATTAAGCGACTTGATCAGAGACTTGGGCTTACCCAAAGAGAAGGCTGAATTACTCAGATCCAGACTACGACAGTGGAACTTACTCACCAAAGGTACAAACATTACAATATACCGTAAACGAAATGAAGAGTTTTCAAGATATTTTGCAATGGAAAACAACATGTGTGTCTGCAAATACGTCGTTGGTTTTATTCACGAACTGAACATTGATCACAATACCTCTGAATGGCGTTTGTTCATTGATGCGTCAAAGCTAAGTTTGAAAGCAGTATTGCTTCATAATGGAAATACTTTACCATCAGTTCCTCTTGTTCGTGCTGTTGGCCTGAAAGAATCTTACGATAGTATGTCCCAGGTTCTTGCTGCTATACGTTACAATGACTATGGTTGGAATATTTGTGGTGATCTCAAAGTGATCAGACTGCTTGTTGAGTTGCAAGGTGGTTTCACTAAATGCTGTTGTTTCCTGTGTTTGCAGGATAGTCATGCAACAGCCAAACACTACGTCATACAACACTGGGACAAGAGAGAGAGATGAATATATTTCCGGCAAAAGCAATGTAAAGTATGTTCCATTGGTTGATCCACAAACGGTTTTTCTTCCCCCTTTACACATCAAGCTTGGATTGATTAAGAATTTCACTAAGGCACTGGATAAAGAAAGCAGAGGATTTGCATATTTACTGAAAATGCTTCCAAATTTATCTCATGCAAAGCTGAAGGAAGGAATTTTCATATGTCCTCAAATAAAAAAGCTCCTAAAAGATGAAGAATTTCAAAGAAACCTGAATAATGTTGAACTGGCTGCATGGAGATCTTTCAAGGCTGTGGTACACAGATTCCTCGGAAAGAGAAAAGAAGAGAACTGTGAGCAACTGGTGACAAACTTGCTGAAATGTTACAAGAACATGGAGGTGCCTCCGTAGCCAGGTGGGTACGAGCAGTGGTGCGTTAGCACACGCTTCTTGATTAGACTGGGGTTCGAGCCTGACCACCAAATACGGAGGATGTGGAAAGGTCAGGGAATGACCACTGCATATACCTAGAGCAATATGGCCTTAGTTGCTAATGCTCCTAAAAACCAAACAACAAACAAACAAACAAGAACATGGAGTGCTGAATGTCATTGAAAACGCATTTCCTTCATTTCCATCTGGATTTCTTTCCTGAAAACTTAGCAGATGTCAGTGATGAACAAGGAGAGCGCTTCCACCAGGACGGATCTGCAATAAAGAAACAATACCAAGGTTGCTGGGACTCTGCCATGATGGGAGATTACTGTTGGTTCCTTAAACGGGAAAGCAATCTGGTGTATAAAAGGAAATCATTGAGTGGAAAACGTGTCTAAGTAACATATATTGTGTGTAATAATTACAACCATGTATGCTGATATTGTATAAAAACAAGGAATTTAAAAAATGCATGTATCTTTTGATGTAGACATGACAGAAGGAAAAGATTGATATATATATTTTTTTTTTTTTCTTTTTTTTTTTTTTGTTAGTGCATCAGCTTCTGTGGCCATAATGCACTTCCCAAAGTTTTTGCACTACTCTTATCCAAGCCCAAGATGGGATTCGAACCCACGACCTTTGGGTTGCCAGGCAGGCACTTTACCCACCTGGCTAGCCCGGTCGGCAATATTTTCATAATCAGGACATTAATTTTGTTCAGAACAACCAACTTTTGTTCCAGAGGTATGACAAAAAAAAATTTTGTCAGCTAGTGTTATTCACTGTTCGCCATCAAGCTGATAATGTTACAAAGAATGAAAACAAGGAGCTTGAAGTGAATCAGAACTTAAGTTTTTAATGACATAGCAAAAAGAGGAATTAAATTGATGGAGAAGTGTACAATATTCTAACCAAAAGTGAAAAACAGAAGCAATTTGTGCTTTAGGTAGTGAAAGATTATTGTTATTGGTTCACAGCATGCAAAAAAAAAAAGATTTTAACAAAGAAAATGTAAATAATTATAAATTTTTAATTTCTGTATAATAAGTACATCACCAAGAGTGTCAAGACTAATACTCAAGATTTCTAAGAGATACAAGCTAAAGATTATAATGATTTATGCACCAACATCGAGCCATGATGATGAAGAGGTTGAAGAAATGTATACAGAAATGGAGAGTCTTCTAGATGAGCAGAAAACCCACTACACTATTATTATGGGAGACTTCAATGCTAAGGTTGGAAAAAGACAAAACAGCGCAGAAAGGAGAACAATAGGAAATTTTGGAATTGGTGAAAGAAATGAAAGAGGTGAAAGACTTGTGGAATTTGCAGAATCTCAAGGATTGTCAGTAATGAACACTTTTTTCAAGAAAAGGGTGAACAGAAAGTGGACATGGAAGAGTCCAAATGGATTAACTACTAATGAAATTGACTTCATCCTCACTAACAGAAGATATATTGTGAATGATGTTACTGTCCTGAATAAGGTAAATGTTGGAAGTGATCACAGAATGGTAAGATGTACACTTGATATAGATGTAGGAAAGGAAAGGAAAAAACTGACCCGAGTAAATAATACAAAGGTCTTTGAGATAACAGAAGAGGAGAAAAAGCAGTATGTACTGGAACTTAAGAACAAGTATGAGCTTCTGCAGACTGCTGAGGACCAAGATATCGACGAGGAATATTACAACTTTTTGAAAGTGATAAAGCCCAAGAAACCTATAGGGAAAAAGAAATCCAAAGAAGAAAAAATTAGTCAAGAAACACTTGTCATGATGAACCGAAGACGACAAATGAAAAGCAAGAAAAACACTGACAGGGAGAAAATTGAGTATACTGAGTTATGCAAAGCCATTAGAAAGAGACTCAGAGAGGACATAAGAAGATTTAACGCAAGAAAAGTAGAACAAGCATTAAGGGAAAACAAAGGAATTAAATCAGCAGCCATGAGCAGTAATACAGAAAGACAAATGATACTGAAACTGAAGAATAGCGAGGGTGTACTTATAAACAGCAGAGAAGGCATAATTCAAATAGCAGAAGACTACTATAGAGAATTATACAAGGAGCAGGGGAATGATGCCAGCAGTGGGGAAGATGGATTGCAAAGTAGCAACACATACGACATACCCAATATTCTTCCTGATGAGGTAGAACATGCATTGAAGAAAATGAAGAATCAGAAAGCCCCGGGGGAAGATGAAGTTACTGTAGAGTTGTTAAAATTGGGAGGAAGAGACATAACACAAAAACTGGCAAGGCTCTTCACAAAGTGCATTAGAAAAGGTGTGACACCTAAGCAGTGGAATAATGCAATCATAGTTTTGCGGCATAAGAAAGGAGATAAATCAGAAATTGGAAATTATAGACCAATTAGCTTGCTATCCCACATCTACAAGTTGTTCACAAGGGTCATTACTAACAGATTAGACAGAATACTTGATGAGAATCAACCGAAAGAGCAAGCTGGCTTTAGGACAGGATTCTCAACTATGGATCACCTTCATGTAATATCACAGCTAATGGAGAAAGCAAATGAATATAAAACACCATTATGCCTGGCATTTGTGGATTATGAAAAGGCATTTGACTCCATACAGCATAAGGCAATGTTTCGGGCACTGGAAAGACAAGGCATTGATACTCCATATATTATGATTTTGAAGAAAATATATGAGAGTGCTACCTCCTTTATTAGACTAGATAAAGACAGTAGGAAATTTAAAATTGAGAAAGGAGTTCGACAAGGAGACACAATATCTCCGAAGCTGTTTACTGCTGCCCTTGAGGAAGCTTTCAGAAGATTAGACTGGTCGCAGAAAGGAGTCAATGTGAACGGAGAGTACCTAAACCATTTACGATTTGCAGATGACATTGTGGTCATTAGCCACGATCCCAACGAATTAGAGGAAAATCTTAATCAGTTATGCACAGCTAGTAAGGATTTTGGACTAAAGATGAATATGGCTAAAACAAAATTAATGATGAACAAGTATGCCACAGAAAGGGAAATAAAGATTGAAGGAGCAGTAATTGAAAAGGTGGAGTCATATACTTATCTGGGACAAGTTATTAGTTGTAATAATGATAAATGGCTGGAAGTCAAGAGAAGAATAAATTTTGGATGGATAGCATTCAGGAAATATAGTCACATACTGAAGAGCAATATCCCAGTTTGTCTGAAACGTAAAATAATGAACCAATGTATACTCCCCACCATGACTTATGGAAGTGAAACTTGGGCACTCACCAAAAGAATGGAAGAGAAGCTGAGAACTACACAGCGAAGAATGGAACGAATCATATTGGGAATCAGACTGTTAGATAAGAAGAGAAACACATGGATTAGGCAACAAACTCAAGTAAAGGACATTCTTATCAAAACTAAAGAACTAAAATGGGCCTGGGCAGGACACATAGCTCGAAGACATGATGACAGATGGACTAAGAAAATAACAGAATGGTATCCAAGAGGAGCTAGAAGAAAACCTGGAAGACAAAGGCGGAGATGGATAGATGAAATTCATGAGTTTGTGGGTAGTAAATGGATGGCCAGTGCTCAAAACAGAAGGAACTGGAAAGTGGCTGGAGAGGCCTTCATCCTGCAGTGGATTGAAAATGGCTGATGATGATGAACAAAGAAGATTATATAGAAATGCACATGTTAGACCCTTTAATATATATATATATATATATATATATATATAGCAAATTATTATTTTTTAAATTATTTCAAAAATAAAAATAAATTTTTAATTTTTTTAAATTAAATAATTTTTATTTTTTTTAATAGGCGATGGACAGTGGGGAGAGTGGTCTCAATGGATGTGTGATAAATTAGATGCAAAAAGAACCCGAATATGTGATAACCCTCCACCTAGACATGGGGGAAAAGAGTGTTGGGATGATAGCACCGACTTGATCAGTCGGCATGATGATTTTGACAGTTATGGTATGAAAAACTACATATTTATTTTCTCAATAAATTTAAATTACACACACACACACACACACACACACACACACACACACACACACACACACACACACACACACACACACACACACACTATGTTGCCAGATGTGACTGGACACCTGCATTTTTCAGAGAACTTTTTGTTAATATAATATTTTAATAATGTGCTGTCCCATTTGGCTTTAATTAAAAACTGTATCCCCATGGGTAGAATCTTAACTAGTTTTTGATAATAGGAAGGGGGTAATTTTGTCAGTTCCTCCTTCAGCATAGTGGTCAACTCAACTACCAATTGCAGACATGTTGAACAGGCCTGAAGCCAACATTCCAGCTCATTAGCATTAGCATTACTAGAGGCATTTGATGCAAGAAAGCAAGCTTATGCAGCATCAACCAAAAAAAAACCACTTCCACTTCACCCGTCCGTTCGTTCAAAATACATGTCCTTTATTTAGGCTATCAACTTCCACAACAAGGGATGGAAGTCTGTTCCACCAACCAACTACCCGCTGGCTAAAGGCAAATTTCCGCACATCTATCCTACATCTGTCTTTCCTCAATTTGAATTTATGCCCTCTCAGGTAATTATTCTGATCAAGAGGAAGAATCACATCAGCATTGAGCATGCTCAAACCATTCAAGGCTTTATACACCTCTATCAGATCAGCTCACCGGTGCCTAGTCTCCAGACACTGTAATTTGCAAAACTTAAGCCTTTCTTCGTAAGACCAACCCTTTCTTCCATTCACTAATCTTGTTGCCCTTCTCTGTACTCGTTCCAGCAGCTCTACATCCTTCTTGAAATTAGGTCTCCAGACCTGTATACAGTACTCAAGTTGTGGCCTGACCATTGCCTTATACAAGGGAATAATCACATCCTTATCCCTGCTAGAAAAATTCCTATATATCACTGACAAGACACCATGAGCTACTCTTGCTGCCCGTCTTCACTGCTCAGAGAACTTCATATCTGCCTGCACAATTACCCCCAGGTCCTTTTCATTCTCTACCACTGTCAGTGTAGTACCACAGAGTTGATATGTTGCTCTGGGGTTGCTGTTTCCCATATGTAGTATTTTACATTTATCAATGTTAAACTTCATTTGCCACCTCTCAGCCTTTCCAGATCCTGTTTCAGCAGCATACCGTCAGTAGTGTCCTTAACAACCCTGCCAACCTTTGTATCATCTGCAAACTTGGACATTAAGCTTGATATCCCATCATCAATATTATTTATAAACACAGAAAACAATAATGGACCCAACACTGAACCCTGAGGGACTCCACTAATAACATTAGTCCATGATGAGCAGTGTCCATTAATTACCACTCTGTCTTCTTCCCCTCAACCACCCCTTTATCCATAGCAGCAATGTTCCTCCAATGCCACACTGCTCCAATTTGTGCAGTAGTCTTCCATGTGCAACAGTATCAAAAGCCTTTCTAAGATCCAAGTATGTAATATCAAAGTTATTCCCTGCATCCACTTCTTTTGTGATCAAATTGGTCAGGCAAGACTTTCCCTTAACAAAACCATGATGTGTCCGAGCTATAACTGCAGTCTTGTCTAGATGATCTTGCTGTGCTTCTTTAACCAGTGCCTCCATTAATTTTCCTGGAACAGAAGATAAACTCACAGGTCTATAATTACTTGTGTCAGTCTTTGATCCTATTTTGTGAATTGGGGTGACATTTGCACATCTCCAGTCTATGGGTACCTCCCGTGAGTCCAAGGAAGCTCTCATAATTATGGCTAAGGGTTTGCTTACTTCCTGTGCTGCCTCCTTTAATATAACTGAATAGATCCCATCCACCCCAGGTACCTTTCTTGTGTTTATCTTCAACAATTTCTCTTCCACTTTACTCTCAGTTATTACAAGATTATCTAGCTTACTGACAGAGTTGAATACACCTCTGGCATTCCCCTCGCTGAATAACTCCTCATGTGTGAATGTTGATGCAAAATATTCATTTAGTTTGTTAGCTACCTGAGCAGGATCATCAACAGTTGAACCATCAATATCAAGTGGCCCAATCTGATTCATCCTCTTCCTTCTAGAGTTTACATAAGTAAAGAACTCTTTGCATCCTTTACCAAAGATTTCTCGTAATCTGCCTTCACCTGCCTAATCTCCTTTGTAACTTGGTTACAGATCAAATTATATCTATCATAGGCTTCTGTGTCACATGTTAATTTATATGTATCCCATGCATTTTTCATCTCTGCCATATGTCTCATTAGTTTATCTGACATCCATTTAGGCCTAAACCTTGAACAATATTTCTTAGTTGGTATGTAAAGCCTAGTAGCTTCCAAGATAAGTTCTTTGAATGCTTCCCATTTTGAATTTGCTGTTGGTAACATCATCAATTGGTCCCACTGTATAGAATTTAAATACTGTCTCAGTCCATCATAGTCGCCTTTACGAAAGCAAAAACCCTTCCCTTTACCCCCGATGGTAGTTACCTCCTTGAGTAAAGCACACTGTGATCACTGCTCCCAGTGATTCCTGTATCTGCAGATTCTTAATGCATGAAGAATCACTACTGATAATCAAATCAAGAGTATTGCTCCCTCTAGTTGCCTCCCGAACATGCTGATTTAGAAAACAATCATCCAATAAATCCACAAAAGCCTTGCTAGTGTGTGAGTGACCAACCCACAAATTTCAGTCAATATCTGGGAATTAAAATCCCCCATTATAAAACTCTCTGATTTACTGGCCCACTCTATTTCCCTGTACAGTTTCCTATTATACTCATCAGAATCATTAGACCTATCACACACTTCTACTCTCAATTTTGATCTCCCAATGCTATGTCACACCAAACTGACTCGACACTGCACTGCACTGCCCAGCGATGTCGACTGGCTTCACTTCCTTGGATTTTATGTGTTTCTTAACTAATAGCATAACCCCTCCTCCCATCCTATCCTTTCTGTACACATTGTACTCCCCAAATTCCAGTTCTGTATTCCTTATATCTGTGTGACACCATGTCTCTGATATCCCAACAATATCTGCCTTAGGAGATATTGTTGGGATATCAGAGATAACCAGCAATAACTCAAATTCATCAAATTTATTTACCAAGCTCCTAGCATTGGTGTACATGCAAGTATACATGCACATGTATACTTTTTTTTTTTTTTTTTCTGAGGACGAGGGTTGCCGGTGCGGACGTGCCTTTCTCTTGGAACAGAGAAGTTTTTTCTGATTTATTTTCTGCTTTATTAGTTTAAATTGACATATTAACTTATTTTCTAGAGTAGCTTTATATTCCTATTTACGGTACGTAAGTTTAAAGTAACTTAGATAGAGATTTTGTAGGTATTACTTAGTATCGGAAAGGGTATCAAATCCACGTGTTTACCGTTCGTAAAGAGCCACCATTGTTACGGCAAAATTAATCAGTAAAATCTATTAATCTTGTCGAACTTCATTGGCAATTGAATTGTACTTTTAACTATACATATAACCACTTCGGTTACGTAACATAAATAATTAGTAAAAATAAATAATTAATACATAGCGATACGGAAGTTATATAAAGGGATTTCGTAGATAACACTCGGTACTAAAACATAAATATTTCGTAGATAACACTCGTCGATTTCATAGATAACACTCGTTACTGAAACATAAATATTCGTAGATTTCGTAGATAACACTCGTTACTGAAACATAAATATTTTGTAGATAACACTCGTTACTGAAACATAAATATTTCGTAGATAACACTCGTAGATTTCTTAGATAACACTCGTTACTAAAACATAAATATAGCGTTATAACTGTGTTGGGATACAAATTTAGGATTTAATTTTATACTGAAATTAAAATTTTATTGAAAGTAAATCAAAATCATGACTCAAACCAGAGCAGCAAAGCAAAAGGCTCAAGCTAATGGGAATGCTGTGGCTCAGGGGAGAACTCAGAGGGGCAGTTGCCCTCTGAATCACAGCCTTTTAAGATGCACTATTTGCTTGATGTTTGCGGAGCAGTCAGGTATGGGACATTATACTGCCATGGGAGATGTCTTTGTATGTGCACGATGCAAGGAGTGTAAGGAAATCAGGCGATAATTCAGCGTTGTTATGGGCCTATATGAGAGCTTGAAGGACAGGGTGGATGCCCTCGAAGGATTACAAGTGAGGGGCCCATCAAGCTCTCAGCTGCCCACACCAATGCCAGAGCTTGTACTTGGTCATCACGCAACACAGCGGCAACCCCCAAGGCAGAATGCGCTGGTCCCAAAGGAACTAGTAGTTGTTGGTGACTCTATTGTCAGGGAAACGGGAAACATGCTTTGTAAAAAGGATAGGTGGAACAGGACCAGGGTATGTCTGCCAGGGGCAAAGGTTGATGACTTTGTAGAGCGGATATCATCTTTTAAGGGCACAAAAGGTGATATAGATGTACACGTTGGCACTAATGATATTAAGAGTAGGAGACCGATGGAATTACTTAACAAGTACAGGTCACTGATGAAAAAAAGCCGTGAATTAGGGTTGAATTTGAAAGTGTCTGCAATTCTGCCCAGACACGATAGGAGGGAGTATATGATGAGAGCCCTGTCGATCAATTCAGCCCTGGAAAGATTGTGCAGGGTTCAAGGGGTAGAATTTTTTCAGCCTGGTCTGTACTTGTTAACAGGAGAGACTGCTTCTACAGGGATGGGATACACTTAAATAGAAAGGGTGCAAGAATGTTTGCTGATGCTGTCGAGGCAGTGGTAGGTGGGTCGGAAAACTGCTAGATTGGGGGGATACAAGGACTAATAGATTAACAGTAGCCACTGGCAGAGGAGAAAGTGATTCTTGCACTGCTTCTATTGGAATGAGCCGCAGCCAGGAAAATAAGATGCAGGATATTTCAGAGACTGCTGGGAATCATGGGAGTACAAGTGAACACATGGGTTGTGTTAGGGTGGCTAAGAGGAAGAGCAGGTGCATGTATACTTGCGTGTACACCAATGCTAGGAGTTTAGTAAATAAATTTGATGAATTTGAGGTATTGCTCAAAACATCAAAGGCAGATATTGTTGGGATTTCAGAGACGTGGTGTCACACAGATATAAGGAATGCAGAACTGGAATTTGGGGAGTACAATATCTACAGAAAGGATAGACAGGATAGGAAGGGAGGAGAGGTTATACTATTAGTTAAGAAACACATAAAATCCAAGGAAGTGAAGCCAGTCGACATCGCTGGACAGTGCAGTGTCGAGTCAGTTTGGTGTGACATAAGCATTGGGAGATCAAAATTGAGAGTATGAGTGTGCTATAGACCTAATGACTCTGATGAGTATAATAAGAAACTGTAGAGAGAAATAGAGTGGGCCAGTAAATCAGAGAGTCTTATAATGGGGGATTTTAATTTCCCAGATATTGACTGGAATTTGGGGGCTAGTCACTCACACACTAGCAAGGCTTTTGTGGATTTATTGGATGATTGTTTTCTACATCAGCATGTTCGGGAGGCAACTAGAGGGAGTAATACTCTTGATTTGATAATCAGTAGTGATTCTTCATGCATTAAGAATCTGCAGATAAATGAACCACTAGGTGGCAGTGATCACAGTGTTCTGAAGTGGGAGTTACTCAAAGAAGTAACTACCATTAGGGGTAAAGGGAAGGCTTTTTGCTTTCGTAAAGGCGACTACGATGGACTGAGACAGTATTCAAATTCTATACAGTGGAATCAACTGATGATGTTACCAACAGCAAATTCAAAATGGGAAGCATTCAAAGAACTTATCTTGGAAGCTACTAGGCTTTACATACCAACTAAGAAATATTGTTCAAGGTTCAGGCCTAAATGGATGTCAGATGAACTAATGAGGCATATGGCAGATAAGAAAAATGCATGGGATACATACAAATTAACACATGACACAGAAGCCTATGATAGATACAAGTTGATCTGTAACCAAGTTACAAAGGAGGTTAGGCAGGCGAAGGCAGATTATACGAGAGATCCTTGGCAAGGGACGCGAAGAAAAACAGCAAAGAGTTCTTTACTTATGTAAACTGTAGAAGGAAGGGGATGAATTAAATTGGTCCACTTGATATCGATGGGTCAACTGTTGATGATCCTGCTCAGGTAGCTAACAAACTAAATGAATATTTTGCATCGACATTCACACATGAGGAGTTATTCTGCGAGGGGAATGCCAGAGGTGTATTCAACTCTAGCAGTAAGCTAGAGAATCTTGTAATAACTGAGAGTAAAGTGGAGGAGAAATTGTTGAAGATAAACACAAGAAAGGCACCTGGGGTGGATGGGATCTATCCAGTTAAATTAAAGGAGGCAGCAAAGGAAGTAAGCAAACCCTTAGCCATAATTATGAGAGCTTCCTTGGACTCAGGGGAGGTACCCATGGACTGGAGATGTGCAAATGTGACCCCAATTCACAAGGGAGGATCAAAGGCTGACACAAGTAATTATAGACCTGTGAGTTTAACTTCTGTTCCCGGAAAATTAATGGAGGCACTGGTTAAAGAAGCACTGCAGGATCATCTAGACAAGACTTCAGTTAAAGCTCCGACACAGCATGGTTTTGTTAAGGGGAAGTCTTGCCTGACCAATTTGATTGGATACTATGATGCAGTCACAAAAGAACTGGATGCAGGGAATAACTTTGATATTATATTCTTGGATCTTAGAAAGGCTTCTGATACTGTTGCACATGGAAGACTGCTGCACAAATTGGAGCAGTGTGGCATTGGAGGCAAATTGCTGCTATGGATAAAGGGGTGGTTGAGGGGGAGAAGACAGAGAGTGGTAATCAATGGACACTGCTCATCGTGGACTAATGTTATTAGTGGAGTCCCTCATCGTTCAGTATTGGGTCCTTTATTGTTCTCTGTATTTATAAATGATATTGATGACGGTATATCAAGCTTAATGTCCAAGTTTGCAGACGATACGAAGGTTGGCAGGGTTGTCAAGGACACTACTGACACTATGCTGCTGCAACAGGATCTGGAAAGGTTGAGCAGATGGGCTGAGAGGTGGCAAATGAAGTTTAACATTGACAAATGTAAAGTACTACATATGGGAAACAGCAACCTCAGAGCAACGTATCAACTCTGTGGTACTACACTGACAGTGGTAGAGAATGAAAGGGACCTGGGGGGTGGTTGTGCAGGCAGATATGAAGTTCTCTGAGCAGTGCAGATGGGCTGCAAGAGTAGCTCATGGTGTATTGTCAATGATATATAGGAATTTTTCTAGCAGGGATAAGGATGTGATTATTCCCTTGTATAAGGCAATGGTCAGGCCACACCTAGAGTACTGTATACAGGCCTGGAGGCCTCATTTCAAGAAGGATGTAGAGCTGCTGGAACGAGTACAGAGAAGGGCAACAAGATTAGTGAATGGAACAAAGGGGCGCTCTTACGAAGAAAGGCTTAAGTTTTGCAAATTACAGTGTCTGGAGACTAGGCACCAGCGAGGTGATCTGATAGAGGTGTATAAAGCCTTGAATGGTTTGAGCATGCTC
Source organism: Mastigoproctus giganteus (assembly GCF_048544385.1). NCBI lineage: Eukaryota > Metazoa > Arthropoda > Arachnida > Uropygi > Thelyphonidae > Mastigoproctus > Mastigoproctus giganteus. The sequence continues at coordinate 91,098,570 of NC_143587.1, read as the reverse complement.
AACGCTGATGGGTTTCTTCCTCTTGCTCAGAATAATCACCTGAGAGGGCATAAGTTCAAATTGAGGAAAGACAGATGTAGGATAGATGTGCGGAAATTTGCTTTTAGCCAGCGGGTGGTTAATTGCTGGAACAAACTTCCATCTGTCGTTGTGGAAGTTGATAGGTTGAATAAATTTAAGGAGGAATTGGACAGGCATTTGGACGGAATGGTGTGATTTTTTTTTTTTTTTTTTTGTTGGCTGATGCTGCATAAGCTCATACACTTGCTTTCTTGCATCACATGCCACTACTACTACTACTACTACTGTTCCTATTCTTAGCTACCCTAACACAACCCATATGTTTACTTGTACCACAATGACTCCCAGCAGTCTCTGAAATATCCTGCATCTTTTTTTCCAGGCTTCTGCTCATTCCAATAGAAGCAGTGCAAGAATCACTTTCACCTCTGCCAGTGGCTACTAGTGGTTAATATATTAGTCCTTGTATCCCCCCACAAGCTAGCAGTTTTCCGACCCACCTAACACTGCCTCAATAGCATCAGCAAATATTCTTGCACCCTTTCTATTTAAGTGTATCCCATCCCTGTAGAAGCAGTCTCTCCTGTTATCAAGTACAGACCAGGTTGAAAAAAGTTCTACCCTTTGAGCCTTGCACAAATCTTTCCAGGCCCGAATTGATCGACAAGGCTCTCATCATATACTCCCTCCTATCATGTCTGGGCAGAATTGCAGACACTTTCAAATTCAACCGTAATTCACGGCTTTTTTTCAACAGTGACCTGTACTTGTTAAGTAATTCTGCTGGTCTCCTACTCTTAATATCATCCACAGGTGTTCAGTGCAGTTAAGGTCAGGAGTCCAGGCAGGCCAACAAAGTTTTTGAATGCCCATGTCTTCAAACCAAGTCACTACAGGCGCTGCAGTATTACATAATGCATTGTCATGCTGAAACAGTTAAGGCCCCCCCCCCTCCATTCTACTTCTACAGTGTAAGAATTGTAGAATTGTGAATGTACTGCAAGCAGTCATTGTTCCCGGAACAATGGTCAATGGTCCAAGAGCCCAAACCACAAGAAACAATCCTAGACATTCACAGTTTGGACAGCACACTCTGGTAAATAACATTCTCCAGGTATCCATGAAACCCAAACACAGCCATCAGATAATGAAACTATGTGCCGTGATTTTTCATTCCATAACTCAACTTTCTAACCTACCTTGGACCAAATATGATGGGTCAGTTGTACTTTTTCTTTAAAAGTATAATTACGTTTGCTATTATCTAAATACTTATTATAAAAACCTGTGCCTGATATGTTATGACAGTTTTTACTCTTTCAAACAGTAGGTTTATATGTAGTTTTCAAATATCACACACCAGTGCTTGGTTTTTTAATTTTTTTATATCCAACATATCTGAAATACATCTCCAGTCTATATTCATTGTGAGCAGATAAGCTGTAGGTAACGGTACAGTAAAATTTGTTAATACAGTAGAACCCGGATAAGACGTTTTCCAAGGGACTGGAGGATTACAACTTCTTACATGGAAATACTTCTTAGAAGGGAAAATGGCCTAAGGGTATGAAATATTAATTACACAAATAAAAATGAAATGATACACATACATAAGTTAAAGATGATTTTTAAGTACTATTTCAGAATTTATAAATATTTTACTTTCCCTATGGGAAACAATTTTAAACTGAGGATTTCTAATTGCTTATCATTCTTCTCTTGGTAAGCTCATTACCAAGTTGGAAGAATGCACTCCTTTGGAGTTTCAACATACCTTAAAAGGTCACAATTACAATAAGATTGAGCAACAATCCACTAAGTAATTCAGAACTGTTCACATCCATCAGAACTTAACGCTCAATGTGGTCTACGTATCCAATTATGGATATCGATGAAAACAATTGCATTATGTCACTTCCATTATATCAAAATGTTTGTACTAAAAAGGTTTTTGCGCTGAAAGCCTCAGATCAGAGCTGGAACTAGTGTGGGGCAAGCGGGGCTCCAGTCCCAGGTGCAGCATTTTAAGGGTGCACTTGACCAGTTATTTATTTTGATATTGTTTCATTTTTGATTTAATTACATTCAGACCTCTGTCTAACCAACTTCTTTATAGCAAATTTTTTTTAATTCCTTTTGGTAATTACATTTAAAATAGTTTACGTAGAATGAAGAAAATTTCCATATAACGAACTCATTACGAGACATAACTTTGTAAGCATTGTTCCCACCTCTGGCCTTTAAGCAATTAGAAAGCTGAAATTAAGGGCTAAAGGGATTACTGTTCTGCAATGTAAGCGGTGCCCGTAAAACGTGCAGCTACTTATCCCACATACTGAGCTAGTCAACTGGTTTTTACAGCCAAACAGAAAATTAAGGCAACTTCCCGACACAGATAATATCCTCTGGTCAACCTCTGTTCTTTGTTTATAATAAAAATAAAAGTTTTATTAAAGGAAATACTACATTATCTTTGTGCTTGCTACATCTGATTCCAGAAATGTTTGTGAGAGTGAAAAAAATTATAAATTTGGGATTTACAATCACTTATGGAAAAAATTATCTGAGAGGAACAGTGTTTTACAAATTTCGAAAATAACAGAGGAAACACCAATTACAAATTTCTAGAAAGCATGGGCCGTTTTATGACGTCACACTTCTGAGCTTTTTGGTATGTCCTTCAAAAAGCAATTTTAACAGAGAAGGAAAAATGGAGACTAATTTTAAATGCAAAAAATAATCTTGCATTAAGAGATTCAAATGAAATAATTGCGAATCCGAAAGCTGAAATATTCCTCAATATTATTTAACTTATAAGTCATTATAATAAAGAACTTGCAGAACAAATTTCAAATCATTGAGAAGGAACTTTGAATTATTTATCACATAAAATTCAAGACGAATTTATATGTTTAATTGGAAATGAAATTTGGGCCAGTATTATTTCAAAAAAAGCTAAGTACGTCTCCTTGTTAATTGATTTCACACCCGATTTATCACATCATGAACAAATGTCCCAAATAATTAGATATGTGCAAATTATAGACAGAAAAAATAAACAGAAGAGAGTTTCATTGATTTTATATAAAGTAAAGAAAAGACTGCCATTGGATTCGCAACAGAAATTAGAAAAGAATGGACTTCACGTTAAAAATGTAAGGGGGCAGGTATACTATAACAGGACCTAACTATGGTGGGAAAATATAATGGCAAACAGGCAATAATTAAAAAAAATTAATTTGCAACTTTATACCACCTAAGAACCACTAGGTGGCAGTGATCACAGTGTACTGATGTGGGATTTACTTAAAGATGTAATTACCATCAGGGGGTAAAGGAAAGGGTTTATGCTTCTGTAAAGATGACTACAGTGGTCTCAGACAGTTTTTAAATTCTGTACAGTTGGACCAACCGATCATGTTACCAACAGCAAATTCTAAGTGGGTAGCATTCAAGGAATTAATCATGGAAGCTACTAGACATTTCATACCTATTAAGAAATATTGTTCAATGTTTAGGCCTAAATGGTTGTCAAATGAACTAATGAGTCTCGTGGCAGAGAAGAAAAATGCATGGGATGCATATAAATTATCAGGCAACTCAGAAGCCTATGGCAGATATAAGCTAGTCTGTAATCAAGTCACAAAGGAGATTAGGCAAGCGAAGCCGGATTACAAGAAATCTTTGGCAAAGGATGCTAAGAAAAACAGCAAGGATTTCTTTACTTATATAAACTCTAAAAGGAAGGGGATGAATCAGATTGGTCCACTTGATATCGATGGTTCGACTGTTGATGATCCTGCTCAGATAGCAAACAAACTAAATGAGTATTTTGAATCTACATTCACACATGAGGAGTTATTCAGGAAGGAAAATGCCAGAAGGTTATCAAATTGTAGCAGGGTGCTTAATGATTTTGTAATAACTGAGAGCAAAGCAGAGGAGAATTTGTTGAAGTTAAACATAAGAAAGCCACCTGTGGTGGATGGGATCTATCCAATTATATTAAAGGAGGCAGCAAAGAAACTAAGCAAACCTGTAGCCATAATTATGAGAGCATCCTTGGACTCAGGGGAGGTCCCCACGGACTGGAGATGTGCAAATTTATCCCCAATTCACAAAGGGGGATTGAAGGGTGACACGAGTAATTACAGACCAGTTAGTTTAACTTCTGTTCCGGGTAAAATAATGGAGTCACTGGTTAAAGATGCATTGAAGGATCATCTAGACAAAACTGTAGCAATAATTCAGACACAGCATGGGTTTGTTAAGGGAAAGTCTTGTCTGACAAATTTGATTGGATACTATGATATGGTTACACAGGAACTGGATGCAAAAATTTATTTTAATATCATATACTTGGATTTCAGGAAAGCTTTTGACACTGTTGCCCATGGAAGACCATTGTACAAATTGGAGCAGAATGGTATTAAGGGTAAGTTGCTACAATGGATAAAAGGATGGTTAAGTGGGAGAAGACAGAGGGTGGTAATCAATGGATGCTGCTCTTTGTGAACTAATGTTATTAGTGGAGTTCCACAGGGTTAGGTGTTAGGTCCACTGTTGTTTCAATTTGGCCTCAGTAGTCCTTGTGTCATTAAGCTCTATACCAACGACAATGTGACAACAACTACCACTATTGTTTTGTATATTTATCAGTGATATTGATGAAGGTATATCAGGTTTAGTGTCGAAGTTTGCTGATGATACAAAAGTTGGCAGGGTCGTTAATGACAGTAATGGCAGTGTGCTACAGCAACAAGATCTAGAAAATTTGGGCAGATGGGCTGAGCATTGGCAACTGAAATTTAACATTGACAAATGCAAAGTACTGCATATGGGTAGAAGTAACCCCAGAGTAATGTACCAGCTGTGTGGTACTACACTTAGGGTGGTAGAAAATGAAAAAGACCTGGGAGTAATTGTGCAGTCAGATATGAAGTTTTCTGAGCAATGCAGACAGGTGCAAGAACAGGGAAAAGGAGGTGATTATCCCTTTGTATAAGGCAATGGTCAGGCCATGCCTTGAGTACTGAATACAGGTCTAGAGGCCTCATTTTACAAAGGATGTAGATTTTCTTGAGCATGTACAGAAAAGGGCAGAAAGATTGGTGAGGGGAATGAAGGGATCCTCTTACCAAGAGAGGCTTAAGTTCTGCAAATTGCAGTGGCTGGAGACTAGGCACCTGCGAATTGATCTGATTGAGGTGTATAAGGCCTTGAATGGGTTGAGCACGCTGAATTCTGATGGGATTCTTCTACTTGCTTAGATTACAAACCTAAAGGGGCATAAATTCAAATTGAGGAAAGACAGTTGTAGAATAGATGTGCGGAAATTTGCTTTTAGCCAGCCTGTGGTTTTAGCCAGCTGGAACAAACTTCCATCTGTTGTTGTGGAAGTTGATAGGTTAAATAAATTTAAGGAGGAACTGGACAAACATTTAGTGGGAATGGTTGTGTGAATAGTTTTTTGACTGATGCTACATAAGCTCATATGCTTGCTTTCTTGCATCACATGCCTCTATTACTACTATTACTATTTAGCTGGTGTACATGCAGTATGTAGAAGATTTCACTCAAAAGACACAAACACAAGATGGTCGTCCGAAGAACGAGCTATAAAATGTTTGTTCTTACAAATAATAAAAGTTCATGAAGTCTTAATTAATATTGAAGGTACTATCAGTATTGCTCAGTCTGCTTTTACAAATAAACTATCCATTTTTATGCAGATTGGCTATATGGAATAAAATTCTTCAAAATATTAACTGTGTAAATATAGCATTGCAAGCTAAAAAGCTATGCATACGTAACTCTTACCAATTAACAATCGGATGGACAAATCTCCAAGAAATAAGGGAAGGTGAATTTCAAGATGTTTTTGGATGTGCTGCAACCACAGCAGAAAAAAATGGATATACCAGCTACATTTCCAGATGAAAGAAGAAGAAAGAATGACACTTTACGAATCTTCAGACGATTTCAATTTATTATGTTCTTGTTTATACTCTGGCATGACTATCAGGTTAGTGGAGTTTTCAATAAATCACTCAATACAAATGATAATCATATTTTGCATTCAAGGGCTTGAATCCCGGTCCACTCAAAGAGCATGTGCTACAGCACTCGTGCTACTGACTACTTGGCTACGCCCAAATAACAATATTGTATTGAAATTAAATGTTTTGGATGTTCTTATGAATGACTTAAGCACTAAATTTGAAAAATTTAATACTATTTATTCAGATTTTGATTTTCTATTTGGAACTTCACTGAAATTAATTAATTAATTAATAAATATGACTTGCAGAAGGCTGCTTCCAACCTTCATTAAAATACAACCAAGGTTTAAATGTGTCAGATATTTCACAGAAATTGAAAGTTTCAAAAATCATGTTGTATCAATTAGTATTATTATTATTAGCCATATGGTGTAAGGAAGCCTGAGGCTTATGCTGCACCAGCCAAAAAAAAATTGAGAGGGAGAAGTAGAAGGGAATCACCAAGAAAGAGAAGAATGATGATATCCAGCTCAGGACCTTGGGTGTGCCAAGGTCCATACTTACCAGATGTGAGCCCCTGGAGTATGATCCTATTTAAGATGAACATGACAGTTCCCTAATCATGACTTTATTTGAATCTTTACAGTCATGAGTTATTTCCATTAAGAGATAAATACAATTTAAAACTGCTGTTACACTGCAATAATTATGTTCTAAAGGGCATCACATTCTAGAACCTATACTGATCCTTTGATCACATGTACAACTCCTCTCCATTGTCAGTGTCCAGGCAGTAAGAGAAGGGAGATGACGCCATAAGAGAGTGACTCCGGATGAAAAGAAAACTGGTCAAGATCAGTTTTCTTGCAGTTATGTACATAGATTTTAAATCCAAATAAAAATATTTTAAAAAAATAATAAAAAAAAAAAAATAATAATACACATTTATATTCTGTTGCCAAAAACATACATACATTCATATCCTTTCTCATATTTCTCTTTATTCAACAAAGAAATACCATTAAAAAAAAATTTCTTTTCTTTTGATTTGATAAAAGTGCAGGGAGCACATCCACAAGTGTGCTCTGCTATCGCTAATTTCTTGGTATTCCCTTTTTCCACACCTTTCCTACGTTCTCCGACCATGTTTTTTTTTCAAATAACTCTCCTGTTTCCCCAATCTCAATTTTCCCACACTGCACATTTTTTTGCTAATAACATGCCTGTGTTTAATCAGGAAAATTGTCTTCCTCAGAAAATTTTTTTGTTTACTGGTTTAAATACCACATCAAGTCCGTATTTTTCACATATTCTCATAGTTTTTTTGCCTGTTCCTTTTATGTAAGGTATTGTGACTGCTTTTTTGATTTTGTCTTTATTCTGTATTTTTTTTTCTCTTAAGTGAAGTAACATGCCTGCAATCTGCCATTTATTTGCATGTGTTTTTGTCAACCATACCCCATGGGGATATGGTTGACAAATATCAGTTCTGCAAGATATAAAATCTGTAACCCCTTTACAACTTCTCCAATTCATTCATGAATATTGTCTAATAGAATCTTATCCAAATATAGAAATAGCGTTACGAATTTTTCTTACTCTGTCTGTAACAGTAACTTCTTGTGAAAGGTCCTTCAGTAAACTTAAATTGATTAAAAATTATCTTAGACCAATAACTAGGCAAGGATGACTAACCAACATATCAATTATATCCATTGAAAATCAGGTTGCACAAAACACAAATTATGATAAAATTATTGATGATTTTGCTTTGGCAAAAGTGAAAAAAATTTGATTAAAGTAACAAGTCTTCATTGCATATTTTTATTTTATGTTATATTGTTAAAAGTACTATATTTCACAATATTTTGTTTCCATGATTTTATACTAGATATATAAAAAGCTATCTGTGATTTTTTAATTTCTTTGTAGTTATATGTATTTTCTTTGTTGTTTATATAAAAACAAAATCTCTATAGATATAAATGAATATTTGTAAGTTTCTTTTTCTTTGATATTTTGTTTTGTAATATTCATTGTATTATTTAAATTATTTTGTTAATAAATATATGCAAATCATAGATAGTTGCAATATATAGTAATTTTTATAAATTCATAAAGATTGACTAGCTGCATATAATTTGGGGGGGGGGGGATGTACTTAGGTTAATTTTGCCCCAGGTGTAAGATTGCTTAGTTCCGGCTCTACCTCAGACTACCAAAAATTTCACTAATCGAACAAGTTAGTGCATATCATCATTTTAGTTCATAGTAAATCACCAACCAAAATAGGTGAAATGGCACTGTTTCTATTATATCTCATATTGTGAATGCCTTCACAATGAGTTGCGCTGATATTGAACTACCTTGAATAAGCTACGCTTTGACAATGGATTCTAATGACTAATGACAAAAGACTAATGTTACTTTTCCTTCAGTGAAGCATTGCTTATTAGAGGTAGTGCAATATCAGGGCAACTCTTTGTGAACGCATTCACAATATGAGATTGGCGCACTATGGCCATAGTTGCCGATGCGCCCAATAAATTCCGAAACAAACAAACAAACAAACAATATGAGTTACATGTACAGTATATCAAAAACAATGCCCATTTTTTTTTTTTTTTTAATGAAAACTTCAAACACGAGATGTATTAGAACCTATAGCACTTAGTACCATGCTTAGGTTCAAGGTTGAGAAGACGAGAGAAGATATTTATTGACATTAGACTTGAACTTCTGTAGACTAATTTTCAGGAAAGACATATGAAGGAAGGTTTTACAGAAAATGGCAGTTGAATGAATAAACGAGGAAGATGAAAAGCTGGTTCTGTGAGTCTGAAGTTGGACAGTAAATGGATGTTGGCTGGTGGCTGCATGTGTTCAGACTGTTTTGAAAGAGGGAGTAGGAATTATAGAAGCCAATTCAGAAGAACAGTGTCCATGGAAGTATCTGTAGAAAAGGCATGCAGCAGAAACAGTACATCTATGAGACAGCAAGTGAAGAGACTCTGTTAAAGATGAATCATTAATTAACCTAACTTCCCCTTTCTGAATGGAATCTAGAAGCCTGAGAGAGGTTTTGGGGGCCCCGCCCCAGATGTGGGAACAATATTCCATGGTAGGGCAGATTTGTGATTTGTACAGAGTGAACAGCTGTTTGGAAGAAAAGTAACGCCAAGAGCAATAAAGAAAACCAAGTTTTTTAGATGCAGAGGAAGCAATATTTGTAATGTGCTTCTCCCAAGAGAGATTAGAAGTCAGGGTAATCCCCAAAAGAGATATATATATATATCAACTTGCCTAGAAATCAGAGTGTCACCACAGATATGCATAGGAGCAGAAGAATCCTTTTGCGAGATATAAGACAAGACTGAGTTTTAGAAGGATTGAAATTAAAAAGTTGCCTTTTCCCCACTGGAGAATTACCTGAGATCAGTATTTAAGGAATTAGTAGTGGATATTCGAGAAGGTCCTTGAGGTTGTTACGGACATTCTCTCAGATATGCCAGACAAGCTGTACTTGCTACTTGGGAGTCTAAAACGCTAATGGAACTGATATTCGGGTGACATTCAAGTCAGGTGGACCCAATTTCAGTGAAGTCTGGATGGTCTGTAACAGCCAAATCCTCCTTGCACCTTCACGATGGTGGGACTGTTAGTAATCCTGGGTATAACCTCCATGCACAAGCACAGCGTAGGTAACCACCCAGGTGTGAAACAACGTAAGCAGGGGTCGAGGTGTGGCACCCACTCCACATGGAGGAATGCCACCCCTCTGTGTTACCAGGCAATACTAGGTGGTAGATGACTCTCATCAACTGGTGCAATACCACTACTTAGCTTTTTGAAGGCTTGAAGTGGTGTAGCCCATGTTTAGTCTCCAGAGCTTTCCGGTCAACCCCTACCCACCTCTTCCTTCATGCAGTATGACTGATAGTTTTTGAGGTTTTGATGAACATCATGGCGAGATCCAGCCTTCCTTACATTTCGAGGGTACAGCTCTAAAACTGTGTTTGCAGGCCGGCCGCTAGTTTGTACACCGGTACGAACCTATTGGTAACTCTTTAGGAATCTTCCAGATCAGCTAGTGTATAATCTGGCTACCTCTACTCTGCCAGATAGTGACTGGAGGGAGTCCGAGTAGTGTGTATGCAGGGGCATTATCAAGGCCATGTTATGTCAAGGATCTGGGTATATTATCATGTATACGCCATATCCAAAAATTTCATTACTTCATACAGCATGTCCCTTCCCCCACGTTTTCTTACTATTGAATACACCATGAATTGTCAAACTAATAGAGTAAGCTTATCTACAAAAACATTTAACCCTCCCAAACACTTCCTAGTACATTTCACAAATATACGTGGTCTCGATTCTAATATCAACGACGTCCATTTCCACTTGCAGTCAGCCAAACCCCATGTACATTTTCTGAGAGAATCTCAGTTATTGGTTGATTCAACTACTGCTCATCTCAGTTGCCCAAATTATTCGCTGTATAATTCCTTTTGCCTCAAAGGTGGTACTTGTGCATATGTCCGTTCCCATATTTTCAGATACTTGGTAATTTAGAATCTCTTCTTTTTGATCTTCTATGGCTTAAAATCTCTCAACCTCATTCTGTCAAATTCATCTGTTGTCTCTACCGTTCTCCCAAACTCCATTAATCACTTGGAGCTCTTTGACTTCCTCTCTTTGCAACTTGACTTTCTCCAGTCAAACTTTCCTAACAGTGGGGTAATTTTCCTTGTTGATTTTAATGTTCACAACTCCAGCTGGCTTCCATTTTCGCTTCACACCGACCCAGCTGGTCCAAATGCTGGGGATTTTGTGATTACTAATGACCTTGTACAGATTGTTCATTTACCTTCAAGGATATTGGACAATCCTAACAATACAGCCAACATGCACGATGTTTTTCTCACAAACAATCCTTCTAAGTACATGGTTGAAGTGAGTGGTCCTCAGATCACTACTTGGTGATTGTTTCTTCTTCAATGGAGCCATTATCTCATGGCTATTCCCAACCTCATATTGTTTGGCATTACAAGAATGCAAAATGGGATGACCTGCGAGATTTCTTTTCTTCTTTTCCTTGGTTATATTACTGTTTCAAAACTTCTTATGTCAACATTTGCTCAGATCGTGTCAGTGAAATTATTCTTGCAGGAATGGAATCCTTTATTCCACACTCCACTTTAAAATCTTGTTCTTTATCTAAACCTGGGGTTTCCCAATAAATGTGTTAAGGCTGTTCAAGAGAAGAACATTGCATATCGTAATTGGCATGTTTCCAATTCTTCAGTTTCATTTTCTGCCTACACCAAAGCTTGCAACAATTGTAAAGCAGTTGTTAATCAGTCTAAACTAGATTTTGAACAGACTAAGAGTAGAAAACTTGCTTCTTGCCCTAATGGTAACCAAGCATTCCGGTTTCTTGCCAAAGCTATTGGCTGCAACTTTTTCTCATCTCTGTTCCCACCTCTGTCAAATCCAGATGGTTCTGTTGTCACTTCAGCAAAGGATAAAGCTGACCTGGTAGCTAGCATCCCATTTTTTTTCCAACACATGTATTAATGATCTTGGAATAACACCACCCACTATTTCCAACACACTCCATTCAATGCCTCCTGTTGTCTTCCTTAAAAAGGATGTCAGAAGGATTTTCACGAATATTGATGAAAAGAAAACTACAGGTCCTGATGGTATTTCTCCACTTGTTCTCAAAACCTGTGCTCTTGAACTTACTCCTGTTCTTTTCCACCTTTTTTCACTTTTTTATTCCAAAGGTGTTTTTCCTTCTGCTTAGAAATTTGCTCATATCCAGCCAGTTCCTAAAAAGGGTGACAAATCCCTCCCATCCAATTATCGTCACATTGCAATTACTTCTACTCTTTCTAAAGAAATGGAGAAATCAATTAACCACCAACTCTTAAACTACCTAGAAACCTTCCATCTGATCAACGATCGCCAGTATGGATTCCGTCATTGTTGATCCACTGGTGATATTCTGGCTTATGTTACCCATTTATGGACTAATTCAATGGAAAGGTTCGATGAAACACAAGTAGTTGCTCTTGACATCTCAAAGGCTTTTGATCGTGTTTGGCATAAAGGTCTTCTAAACAAGCTTCCATCTTATGGTGTGCCAACTGTTTATAGTAATTGGTTATCCAGTTTTCTCTCTGATCGCTCACTGAGGGTGGTGGTAGATGTCTCTCTGTCTTCTAACTTCTACACTTAATGCTGGTGTCCCCCAAGGTTCAGTTCTTTTCCTCTTGTATATTAATTGACCTTCTTCCATTGATTGGCAATCCCATCTATAGTTTTGCCGATGATAGCACATTGCATTCCACTTTCCATTTTGAGAAAACGTGCCCTGCTCGATTAGCTTCAATTTCTCGAATGTCCGCTACCAATTCCTTAAATGCCAATCTTCAGGTATTCCTCCAGTGGGGCAAAGACAACTTAGTTGATTTCAATCTGTCTAGAACACTGTCTTGTCTTATCTTGCAAAAAGGACTTTTCTGCTCCTATGCTTATCTTTGATGAAACTCCGATTTCTAGGCAAAATGATATACAGTAATACCCCGACTTACGCGAACTCGGAGTTACGCGGTTCTTGATTTTTTTCGTTTGGCAACGTTGCCGCCCACTACCTTCAAGGTCGTTTTTCATATGTTATCGATATACGGTGCGACGGCGGAGAATGAGAGCGAAAGATGAACAAAATTCAACTTTGCTGCTTTTATGTTTTTATATCAGTGAAGGGGAAACACATTTCACCATAATAACGTAAAAACCAACACAATTCCAGCTATCGGTATAATCGCAAATGCAATTAGATCGAGTTTACTACCAGTTTATAACAGATTTCACTAGCAGAAACCAACTGGATTTTTATTGTTTTATGGTAGTAACCCCTAGAAATGTGAGGTGTTAATAGCGTATCTCTGCCTTTATGGTGTTGTTTATTCAGTTGCTACATGCGCGCAGCTTTGTTTATGCGTATCAAGCGTCCTCCTCGTTTTGTAATTGTGCTTTATTCCCTAAAAATGAGTAAAACACTTAAAAGGTGTGAAAAGGAAGCGTCCTGGTGAGGACACTGCAGATTCAGAGAGAAAAAGAAAAGCAATTATCGATAAACAGAGGCGGACTGGGTCAAAAATTCTTACCCGGGAAAATTTATAGTGGCCTCATACTATGGTTTATGGCCAAAATCACACTGGCCCACCGGGGTTTCCCCGGTAAGGCTTATGGCCAGTCCGCCTCTGTCGATAGAGAAAAAATATGAAATTGTGAAACGCTTTGAGCGAAATGAAAGACCATGTGATACTGCACGTGCTACAGGCCTAAATGAAGCAACGGCGAAAAGCACATGACAATTGCAAACTTGACAGGTTGAAAATTGAAAAGGGCTCAATTGTAAAGGGCTTAAAAATTTTAGAAAACATAGACTCCAACGAAGAACGCGTTATAGCTACAAAGCAAGGAATAAAAAAATTATTAGCCTAAGGCGCATTTAGTCTTCTCCTTAGGGGAAGCGTTACTTATTCGAAGTAGTGCAATATCATGGCAACTCGTTGTGAAGGTATTCACAATATGAGATATAACCTAAAACGATGCCACCTTAAAAATTTTCTGTTTATACAGAAATGGCTGTGTATTATGATGCTAAGTACTTTATATACATAGTCTAAAAATTATTAGCTTGCTACGAAGAAATTCTGCGTGAAAAAAAGAACGCGCTGTGTCGTCAGACGAATTTGTGAGATTTTATGAAGCCATCGACATCGAAATAACTTTAACGTAAGTCATTTGTTTTTTTTAATACATATTTTGTATTAATATGTATAAAGAACTGCAATTTTATTAATATTATTCTTCTAAACTAGTGTTTTTGTTAGTCCTTGGTCCCAATTAAGCAAAATTTATATGTATTTATATGCAAAGTTTTACCCCGACTTACGCGAATTCGACTTACGCGATTTTCGTCGGACCCACCTATCGCGTAACTTCGGGGTATTACTGTATCTGTTTTGGGGATTACCCTGACTTCTAATCTCTCTTGGCACAAGCACATTACAAATATTGCTTCCTCTGCATCTAAAAAACTTGGTTTTCTCTTTCGTTCTCGGCATTACTTTTCTTCCAAACAGCTGCTCACTCTGTACAAATCGAAAATCCGCCATACCATGGAATATTGTTCCCACATCTGGCGGTGCCCACAAAACCTCTCTCAGCCTTCTAGATTCCATTCACAAAAGTTGGCAGTTAATTGTTTTCTGCATTACTTTAGAAAGAGTAGAAGTAATTGCAATGGGACAATAATTGAATGGGAGAGATTTGCCACCCTTTTTAGGAACTGGCTGGATATGAGCAAATTTCCAAGTGGAAGGAAAAACACCTTCGCAATAAGAAAGTGAAAACAAGGTGGCAAAAAACAGGATTAAATTCAAGAGCACAGGTTTTGAGAACAAGTGGAGAAATATCATCAGGACCTGCAGCTTTCTTAGCATCAAGATTCTTCAAAATCCTTCTGACATCTGAGCAAAAGTTGCAGCCAATAGCTCTAGCAAGAGACCAGAATGCTCGGCTACCATTATGGGCAATAAGCAAATTTTTCTACTCTTAGCCTGTTCAAAATTTAGTTTGTTCTGATTAATAACTGCTTTACAATTGTTGCACCCTTTGGTGTAGGCAGAAAATGAAACTGAAGAATTGGAAATAATCCAATTATGATATGCAACATTCTTCTCTTGAACGGCCTTAGCACATTTAGTGGAAAACCAAGGTTTGGATAAAGGACGAGATTTTAAAAGTGGAGTGTTGGATAAAGAATTCCATTCCTGCAAGAATAATTTCACTGACACGAACTGAGCAAATGTTGACATAAGAAGTTTTGAAACAGTAGTCCAACCAAGGAAAAGAAGAAAAGAAATCTCGCAGGTCATCCTATTTTGCATTATTGTAATGCCAAAGAACATGAGGTTGTGAATAGCCATGAGATAAAGGCTCCATTGGAGAAGAGACAATAACCAAGCCATTATCTGAAGTGCCTAAAGGACCACTCACTTCGACCGTGTAGTTAGAAAGGTAGGCACCTCCATAGCCAGGTGGGCAGGAGCAGCAGTGCATAGCACACGCTTCTTGATTAGACCGGGATTCAAGCCAGTGCCCACCAAATACGGAGGATGCGGAAAGGTCAGGGAATGACCACCGCATATCCCCGGAGCAATATGGCCTTAGTTGCTAATGCTCCTAAAAACCAAATAACAAACAAACTTAGAAATGTTGTTTTTGAGGAAAAGATGAAGTGTATTGGCTGTATGGTTAGGATTGTCTGGTATCCTTGTAGGTAAATGAACAATCTGTGCAAGGTCATTAGTAATTGCAAAAGCCTCAGCATCTTGACCAGCTGAGTCAGTGTTACTAGAAAACGGAAGCCAGCTGAAACTGTGAACGCTAAAATCATCGTGGAAAATTACCTCACTGTTAGGAAAGTTGGACTGCAGAAAGTCAAGTTCCAAAAAGAGGAAGTTGAAGAGCTCCAAGTGATTAGTGGAGTTGGGAGAACAGTAGAGACAACAGATAATTTTGAAACAATGAGGCAGAGAGATTTTAAGCCAGAGAAGATCGAAAAGAGGAGATTTCAAATTACCAAGTCCCTGACAGGGAATATCGGAATGGACATATGCACAAGTACCACCTTTGAGGCGAAAGAAATCATACAGCGAATTTGGTCAACTGAGATGAGCAGTAGTTGAATCAACCGATAACTGAGATTCTGTCAGGAAAGATATATGGGGTTTGGGAGACTGCGAGTGGAAATGGACATCACTGAGATTAGAATTGAGACCACATATATTTGTGAAATGAACTAGGAAGTGTTTGGGAGGTTTAGATCTTCTCACAGATAAGCTTACTCTATTAGTTTGGCAATTCATAGTGTATTCAATAGTAAGAAAAAGTGGGGAGACATGCTGTATGAAGTAATGAAATTTTTGGATACGGCATACATATGGTAAGAATATACCCAGATCCTTGACATAATGTGGCCTTGATAATGCCCCCGCATACACAGTAGGTCCTTGAGGTTGTCACAGACATTCTCTCAGATATGCCAGACAAGCTGTACTTGCTACCTGGGAGTCTAAAACGCTGATGGAACTGATATTCGGATGACACTCGTCAAGTGCACCCAATTTCGGCGAAGTCCGGACGGTCTGTGACAGTCAAATCCTCTGCTTGCACCTTCATGATGGTGGGACTGTTAGTAATCCTGGGTATAACCTCCATGTACATGTACATGGTGGGTGACCACCCAGGTGTGAACAAACATAAACAGGGGTCAAGGTGTGGTGCCCACACCACATGGAGGAACGCCGCCCCTCTATGTTACCAGGCAGTACTAGGTGGTAGATGACTCTCATCAACCGGTGAAATACCACCACTTTGCTTATTGGAGGCTTGAAGTGGTGGAACCCATGTTTAGTCTCTAGAGCTAAGTTCCGGTCAACCCTTCCCTATCTCTTCCATCATGCAGTATGATTGATGATTTTTGAGGTTATGATGAACGTCGTGGTGGGATCCAATATTCCTTACATTTCGAGGGTACAGCTCTAAAACGGTGTTCGCAGGCCAGCCGCTAGTTAGTACACCGGACCGAACCTATTGGTAACTCTCTAGGAGGCTTCCGGATCAGCTAGTGTATAATCTTGCTACCTCTACTCTGCCAGATAGTGACCGGAGAGAGTCCGAGTAGTGTGTATGCGGGGTGCATTGTCGAGGCCACGTTATGTCAAGGATCTGGGTATATTCTTACCACGTGTATGCCATGTCCAAAAATTTCATTACTTCATACAGCATGTCCCACTCACTTTTTCTTACTATTGAATACACCATGAATTGTCAAACTAATAGAGTAAGCTTATCTACAAAAACATTTAAACCTCCCAAACACTTCCTAGTACATTTCACAAATATACGTGGTCTCGATTCTAATCTCAACGATGTCCATTTCCACTTGCAGTCTACCAAACCCCGTGTACTTTTTGTACTTTTTCTGACAGAATCTCAGTTATCGGTTGATTCAACTACTGCTCATCTCAGATACCCAAATTATTCGCTGTATGATCCTTTAGCCTCAATGGTGGTACTTGTGCATAAGTCCGTTCTGATATTCCTTGTCAGAGATTTGGCAATTTGGAATCTCCTCTCTTTGATCTTTTCTGGCTTAAAATCTCTCTACCTCATTGTGTTAAATTCATCTGTTGTCTCTACCGTTCTCCCAACTCCCTAATCACTTGGAGCTCTTTGACTTCCTCTCTTACAACTTGACTTTCTCCAGGCCAACTTTCCTAACAGTGAGGTAATTTTCCTTGGTGATTTTAATGTTCACAACTCCAGCTGGTTTCTGTTTTCTAGTCACACCGACTCACCAGGTCGAGATGCTGAGGCTTTTGCAATTACTAATGACCTAGCACAGATTGTTCATTTACCTACGAGAATACCGGACAATCCTAATCATACAGCCAATACGCTTGATCTTTTTCTCACATACAACCCTTCTAAGTACACGGTCGAAGTGAGAGGTCCTTTAGGCACTTCAGATCACAACTTGGTGATTGTCTCTTCTCCAATGGAACCTTTATCTCATGGCTATTCCCAACCTCATATTGTTTGGCATTACAAGAATGCAAAATGGGATGACCTGCAAGACTTCTTTTCTTCTTTTCCTTGGTCGGATTACTGTTTCAAAACTTCTGATGTCAACATTGCTCAGATCGTGTCAGTGAAATTATTCTTGCAGGAATGGAATCCTTTATCCCACACTCCACTTTAAAATTTCGTCCTTTATCTAAACGTTGGTTTTCCAATAAATATCCTAAGGCTGTTCAAGAGAAGAACATTGCATATCGTAATTGGCATGTTTCCAATTCTTCAATTTCATTTTCTGCCTACACCAAAGCTCGCAACAAATGTAAAGCAGTTATTAATCAGTCCAAACTAGAGTTTGAACAGGCTAAGAGTAGAAAACTTGTTTCTTGCCCTAATGGTAGCCGAGCATTCTAGTCTCTTGCCAAAGCTATTGGCCGCAACTTTTGCCCATCTCTGCTCCCACTTCTGTCCAAACCAGATGGTTCTGTTGTCACTTCAGCCAAGGATAACGCTGACATGATATTAGCATCCCATTTTTCTTCCAGCTCATGTATTAATGATCTTGGTAAGACACCTCCCACCATTCCCAAAACGCGCCATTCAATGCCTCCTGTGGTCTTCCGTCAAAAGGATATCAGAAGGATTTTGATGAATCTTGATGCTAAGAAAGCTCCAGGTCCTGATGGTATTTCTCCACTTTTTCTCAAAACCTGTGCTCCTGAACTTACTCCTCTTCTTTGCCGCCTTTTTTCACTTTCTTATTCCAAAAGTGTTTTTCCTTGTGCTTGAAAATTTGCTCATATCCAGCCAGTTCCTAAAAAGGGTGACAAATCCCTCCCATCCAAATATTGTCCCATTGCAATTACTTCTACTCTTTCTAAAGTAATGGAGAAATCAATTAACCGCCAAATCTTAAACTACCTAGAAACCTTCTGTCTGATCAATGATCGCCTGTATGGATTCCGTCAGTGTCGATCCACTGGCGATATTCTGGCTTATATTACCCATTTATGGACTAATTCAATGGAAAGGTTCGGGGAAACACAAGCAGTTGCTCTTCACAACTCAAGGGCTTTTGATCAAGTTTGGCATAAAGGTCTTCTAAACAAGCTTCCATCTTATGGTTTGCCAACTGTTTTTAGTAATTGGTTATCCAGTTTTCTCTCTGATCGCTCACTGAGGGTGATGGTAGATGGCTCTCCGTCTTCTAACTTCTCCACTAATGCCGGTGTTCCCCAAGGTTCAGTTCTTTCCCCTCTCTTTTCCTCTTGTATATCAATGACCTTCTTCCATTGACTGGAAATCCTATCCATAGTTTTGCCGATGATAGCACATTGCATTCAACCTTCCATTTTGAGAAACCTTGTCCTGCTCAATCAGCTTCAACTTCTCGATAATATGCTACCAATTCCTTAAATGCCAATCTTCAGGTAATTCTCCAGTGGGGCAAAGACAACTTAGTTGATTTCAACCCTTCTAAAACTCAGTCTTGTCGTATATCTCGCAAAAAGGATTCTTTTGCTCCTATGCTTATCTTTAACTCCGATTTGTAGGCAAAATGATATATCGCTTTTGAGGATTACCCTAACTTCTAATCTCTCTCGGCACAAGCACATTACAAATACTGCCTCCTCTGCATCTAAAAAATTTGGTTTTCTCTTTCGCTCTTGCCTTTACTTTTCTTCCACACAGCTGCTCACTCTGTATAAATCGCAAATCCCCCTGCCATGGAATATTGTTCCCACATCCGGAGTGGTGCCCTCCCCAAAACCTCTTTCACGCTTCTTGATTCCATTCAGAAGAGGGCAATTAGGTTAATTAATGATTCATCTCTAACAGAGTCTCTCCACTCGCTTTCTCATAGACGTACTGTTTCTGCTGCATGTCTCTTCTACAGATACTTCCATGGGCACTGCTGTTCTGAATTGGCTTCTGTAATTCCCGCTTTCTCTTTCAAAACAATCCGAACACGTGCCGCCACCAGGCAACATCCATTTACTGTCCAACTTCAAACCCACAGAACCAACTTTTCATCTTCCTCATTTATTCATTCAACTGCCGTTTTCTGGAAAAACCTTCCTTCATACGTATTTCCTGAAAATTACAATCTACAGAAGTTCAAGTCCAATGCCAACAAATATCTTCTTTCGCTTCTCAACCTCCAACCCAAGCATGGTACTAAGTACTGTAGGTTCTAATACCTCTCGTGTTTGGGGTTCACATAAAAAAAAAAAAAAAAAAAAAACTACTCAGACTCCCTCCAGTCACTGTCTGGCAGAGTAGAAGTAGCGTGATCATAAACTAGCTGATCCGGAAGCCTCCTATAGAGTTACCAATAGGTTTGGTCTGGTGTACTAACTAGTGGCCGGCCTGTGAACACTGTTTTAGACCTGTACCCTTGAAATATAAAGAAGATTGGATCTCGCCATGATGTCCATCATAACCTCAGTCATCAGTCATACTGCATGATGGAAAAGATGGGGAAGGGTTGACAGGAACGTAGCTCTGGAGACTAAATATGGGTTCCACCTCTTGAAGTCTCCAATAAGCAAAGTTGTGGTGTTGCTCCGGTTGATGAGAGTCATCTACCACCTGGTAATGCCTGATAATACGGAGGGGCGACATTCGTCCATGTGGTGGGTGCCACACCTTGACCCCTGCTTACGTTAGTTCACACCTGGGTGGTCACCTACAGTGTGCTTGAGCATGAGGGTTATACCCAAGTTTACTAACAGTCACATCATGAAGGTACGAGCAAATGATTTGGCTGTCACAGACTGTCCGGACATCACCGAACTTGGATCCACTTGACTTGAATGTCATCCAAATATCAGTTCCATCAGCATTTTAGACTCCCAGGTAGCATGTACAGCTTCTCTGGCATATCTGAGAGAATATCTGTGATAACCTCAAGGACCAAGGACCAACATTTCCTCTACTTCAGTTATTTACTATGAATTAAAATGATGCTTGGCACTGACTTGTTCGATTGCCAAATGTTTATATTGTTTAATATTTTAGCATTAGCATTAGCAAGGGCACATGATGCAAGAAAGCAAGCTTATATAGCATCAGCCAAAAAAAAAACAAAAAAAAAAAACCTTATTTCACCCATCCCCTCGCTCCAAATGTTTGTCAAGTTCTGCCTTGAATCTATTTAAGCTATCAACTTCTACAACGACAGATGGAAGTTTGTTCCAGCAATCAACCGCCCGCTGGCTAAAGGCAAACCTCCGCACATCTGTCCTACAACTGTCTTTCCTCAGTTTGAATTTATGTACTCTCAGGTGATTATTCTGAGCAAGAGGAAGAATCCAATTTGCATTGAGCATGCTTAAACCATTCAAGGCTTTGTACACCTCAATCTGATCACCTCACAGGTGCCTAGTCTCCAGACACTGTAATTTGCAAAACTTAAGCCTTTATTCGTAAGAGCAACCCTTTGTTCTATTCTGTTCACTAATCTTGTTGCCGTTCTCTGTACTCGTTCCAACAGCTCTACTTCCTTCTTAATATGAGGCCTCCACACCTGTATACAGTTCTCAAGGTGTGGCCTGACTATTGCCTTATACAAGGGGATAATCACCTCCTTATCCCTGCTAGAAAAATTCCTGTATATCATTGACAAGACACCATGAGCTACTCTTGCAGACCATCTGTACTGCTCAGAAACCTTCATATCTTCCTGCACAATTACCCCCAGGTCCTTTTCGTTCTCTACCACTGTTAGTGTGGTACCACAGAGTTGTTACGTTACTCTGGGGTTACTGCTTCCCATATGTAGTATACTTTACATTTGTCAATGTTAAACTTCATTTGCCACCTCTCTGCCCATATGTAGTACTTTACATTTGTCAATGTTAAACTTCATTTGCCACCTCTCTGCCCATCTGCTCAACTTTTTTAGATCTTGTTGCAGCAGTGTACCGTCATTAGTGTCATTAACAACCTTGTGAACCTTCGTATCATCTGCAAACTTGGACATTAAACCTGATATACCATCATCATCAATATCATTTATAAATACAGAAAACAATAATGGACCCAACACTGAACCCTGAGGGACTCCACTAATGACATAATATTTTAATATTAAAAATAATTTCTATATTTAAAAAATGCGTTAAGCGGGAAAACATCATTATAATGATACACTGTATTCTTGATCACAAACTTTTTATACGTGAAAACATTTTACCTGTGTAACTTCTTAGGTGGGAAAATAATACATTACAACCTATAGAGTTGAAATTGGGACTTAAGAAACCAAACCTAGTACAGGGAAAAACGTTTTATGCAGGAATTTCTTACCTGGGTTCTACTATATATGTTTTATTATACTACATTTATTTAAATATATTATTTAATTTTATTTATTTATTTAAAATTAAGGAAAGCATTTATTTCAAATGTAATGATTTTAAACTTAGATCAAATGCTTTTATGCTTTGAAATTTCCTATTACCCTGTTCTTCATGTTGATTAGTATTACAAACTGTAAATGTAATGAAGCCCTTGGATTTAAAAATACTACCTACTCTTTCCATTTTGTTGAAGTTATTCTACAGAATTTTGTGTGGTAATGATAGAACAGTGGTGTCCAACCTTTTCCTGTACTGGGAGCCATATTCAGTTAGATTTGTTTCATGGGCTGCACTGAGTGAGTGAAGAAAATATTGTGATACATTTTCCATATCTTGCTACATTTAAAAGAAAGTTTCCATTTTCATATTACTGTTTTTATTTTCAAGCTATATATAAAAAATGCAAATGCCCAATACTTATGTGCAACAAATCTATGTCAGTGATTTATTTTTTAGAATTATAAAAATATGACTTACTTTTGTTTTTTTTTTTAAATACCTGACTTTTGCTTTTAAATTCTCACTTTAGAAAATTTATAACCGCAAAAGGATTACTGCTTTTCAATATTAAGATGAATAAATAAATATAATAATATACCTAAAATTAAAAATACTCGAATATTTTATTTAAGTACAATACAAAATAATATTTACTCAACAAAACTTAACATTTAATGAGATGATTGAGGCTGGATGTTTTTAGATAATTATTCAAAATTTGTGATGTTAATTCTCAATATGGAATGATGACGATCATCCCTTATTCTGTCTCTTTTTCAATATTTATTTGATTTCATGAGTGAAAAAAATTGTTCGCAAACACATTGATCCGAACAAAGTAGCCATTTTCATGGAATTTTATTAGTGGAAAATCTTCAGATGGGACAGCGTTGTAGAATTCAAGTAGTTTATTTTCGCAGTCAATATATAGGTAACCCTCGTATAACATTGTAGTCAGGTTCCTATAAAATTGCGTGTAGTGCGAAACAGTGTTATACAGGACTAAGAACCAGTCCAAAAAGGGGATTAAGTTCCAAAAGCAATAAAAAATATACCATTCTAGATTGCATATTTTCTGTTCTCTTTAAAAAAAATCATTAATCTAGGTTTGTTTTTGCTTTTTTTTTTATAGATCTTTGTAAATTTCATCGTATGGAACTAAGCATTTTTGAAGCTCCCTTTTGTCTTTTGAACTTTGGGTTCCTTTCAGTCAAAGAATCTGCATTCAAAAAATAAGATTCTACTTGCGCTAACTTTATGCCTTCCCGTGTACTTTTTAGTGTAAATTTTGGAACTTCAGAATTTATCTATACTATCATCCTCTGAATTGATTTGATTTGCTTCCAATACCATTTCCACCAAATCCACTTCTCCACTCTCTTTTTCTACCAGTAAATTCTTGATTGTCTTCAGTAATCATACCTATTTTTAGGAGCATCGGAAACTAAGGCCATGTTACTCTGTGTATATTGTCTATAAATTACATGTGTTCTGTGGTCGATCTTCTATTTTGCTGGACGAAAAACCAAGTTTCCGGTATAAAAAACCACGATAACCTTTCCTGAGACCAACTCACTCAGTCAAGTTGTGAAAAACACCCATAAAAATTCCTTCCATCATCTAGGGGATTTGAACTTATGTCTTAGGTAGAATCCCCATACTTCTCAGTGTGGGGAGGATGCCGATTCTACCAACTGTGCTACCCATGAGGATTTCAGTAGTCATATCAAAACTTTTCCCTCCTACCTACTTAGCAAGTTCTACTATTGCACCGATTCCGTTTTCTGCCTGTTCAGCCATATTTCCTGAATGAACTGACTGTAGCCATACATTTTCCCACACGCATTTAACCTTGACAGTTTTACTTCTTTGAGGATAATGCTATGATTCCAATAGAGTCCACAATTGAAGTGTTTCCATGCCTCCGTCACTTCAATTTCGAATAATTTTTTTCCAAAATCCATTGTAATGATTTTCTGATGTAATGAGTTTCAGAGAGAGAGAAGCAGTAGTAGGAGTGTCATGTGATGCAAGAAAGCAAATGTATCAGCTTATGCACCATCAGCCAAAAAAAAAAAAAAAAAAAAATCACACCATTCCCTCCAAATGCCTGTCCAGTTCTCCTTAAATTTATTCAACCTATGAACTTCCACGACAGATGGAAGTTTGTTCCAGCAATTAACCACCCGCTGGCTAAAGGCAAATTTCTGCCCATCTATTCTACATCTGTCTTTTCTTAATTTGAATTTATGCCCCCTTAGGTTCGTAATCTGAACAAGTGGAAGGATCCCATCAGAATTCAGCGTGCTCAACCCATTCAAAGCCTTATATACATCAGTCAGATCACCGTGCAGGTGCCTAGTCTCTAGCCACTGCAATTTGCAGAACTTAAGCCTCTCTTGGTAAGAGGATCCCTTCATTCCCCTCACCAATCTTGTTGCCCTTCTCTGTACACACTCAAGTAAATCTACATCCTTCCTAAAATGAGGCCTCCAGACCTGTACGCAGTACTCAAGGCGTGGCCTGACCATTGCCTTATACAGAGGGATAATCACCTCCTTTTCCCTGCTAGCAAAATTCCTATATATCATTGACAAATCCCCATGACCTGCCCTGGCGGCCTGTCTGCATTGCTCAGAAAACTTCATATCTGCCTGCACAAGTACTCACAGGTCTTTTTCATTTTCTTACACCTTAAGTGTAGTACCACACAGTTGGTACGTTTCTCTGGGGTTACTTCTACCCATATGCAGTACTTTGCATTTGTCAAGGTTAAACTTCAGTTGCCACTTCTTAGCCCATCTGCCCAAATTATCTAGATCCTGTTGCAGTAGCACACTGCCATTACTGTCATTAACAACCCTGCCAACCTTTGTATCATCTGCAAACTTCGACATTAAGCCTGATATACCTTCATCAATATCATTGATAAATATTCAAAACAACAGTGGACCTAACACCGAACCCTGTGGGACTCCACTAATAACATTAGTCCAAGAAGAGCAGCACCCATTGATCACCACCCTCTGTCTTCTCGCACTTACCCATCCTTTTATCCATTGTAGCAACTTACCCTTAATACCATTCTGCTCCAATTTGTGCAATAGTCTTCCATGCGCAACAGTGTCAAAAGCTTTCCTGAAATCCAAATATATGATATCAAAATTGTTTTTTTGCATCCAGTTCCTTTGTAACCACATCATAATATCCTATCAAATTTGTCAGACAAGACTTTCCCTTAACAAACCCATGCTGTGTCTGAATTATTGCTGCAGTCTTGTCTAGATGATCCTGCAATGCATCTATAACCAGCGACTCCATTATTTTACCCGGAACAGAAGTTAAACTAACTGGTCTGTAATTACTCATGTCACCCTTCGATCCCCCTTTGTGAATTGGGGATACATTTGCACATCTCCAGTCCTTGGGAACCTCCCCTGAGTCCAAGGTTGCTCTTATAATTATGACTAAGGGTTTGCTTAGTTGCTTTGCAGCCTCCTTTAATATAACTGGCTAGATCCCATCCACCCCAGGTGCTTTTCTTACGTTTAACTTCAACAATTTCTCTTCCACTTTGCTCTCAGTTATTACAAAATCATTAAGTATCTAGCTACAATTTGATAACCTTCTGCCATTTTCAAACCTTAAAAATTCCTCACGTGTGAATGTAGATGCAAAATACTCATTTAGTTTGTTTGCTATCTGAGCAGGATCATCAACAGTCGAACCATCGATGTCAAGTGGACCAATCAGATTCATCCCCTTCCTTTTAGAGTTTATATAAGTAAAGAAATCCTTGCTGTTTTTCTTAGCATCTTTTGCCAAGGATTTCTCGTAATCTGCCTTCGCCTGCCAAACCTCCTTTGTCACCTGATTACAGATTAACTTATATCTGCCATAGGCTTCTGAGTCGCTTGATAATTTATATGCATCCCATGAATTTTTCTTCTCTGTTACGAGTCTCATTAGTTCATTTGACAACCATTTAGGCCTAAACCTTGAACAATATTTCTTAATAGGTATGAAACTTTTAGTAGCTTCCACGATTAATTCCTTGAACACTTAGAATTTACTGTTGGTAACATCGTCAGTTGATCCCACTGTACAGAATTTAAAAACTGTCAGAGACCACTGTACTCGCCTTTACGGAAGGAAAAACCCTTTCCTTTACCTCTGATGGTAATTAAATCTTTAAGTAAATCCCACATCAGCACACTGTGATCACTGCCACCTAGTGGTTCTTTTATTTGCAAATTCCTAATACATGAATGATCACTGCTGATAACCAGATCAAGAGTATTACTTTCTCTGGTTGCCTTTCAAACATGCGGCTGCAGAAACTTGTGGGTTGGGCACTCACAAACTAGTCAGACAAAAGTCTGACTAGTTTGTGAGTGCCCAACCCACAAGTTCCAGTCAATATCTGGGAAGTTAAAATCCCCCATTATAAGACATTCCTATTTACTAGCCCACTCTATTTCTCTGTACAATTTTTCATTGTACTCATTCAAGTCATTAGGCCTATAACACACTCCTACTCTTATTTTTGCTTTCGCAGTGCTTATGTCACACCAAACTGACTCAACAGTGCACTGTTCATCTATATCAACTGGATGCACTTCTTTTGATTTTATGTTTTTCTTTATTAACAGCATAACACCTCCTCCCTTCTTATCCTGTCTATCCTTTCTGTACACATTGTACTCCCCAAATTCCAGTTCGGCATTCCTTATATCTGTCTGACACCACGTCTCTGATATCCCACCAATATGTGCCTTTGACGTCTTGACCAACACTTCAAATTCATCAAATTTATTTACTATACTTCTAGCATTGGTATACATGCAAGTATACATGCACCTATTCTTATTCTTAGTTACTCTAACACATCCCATATACCCACCTGTTTCACGATGACTGCCATCCGTCCCTGAAACCCCCAACACCTCGCTCCACGTCGCTACTTATTCTAATAGAAGTTGTGCAAGAATCACCTTCACCTCTGCTGTTAAAGCAGAGGTGAAGCTTTTAAACGGCTGCTGTTAAACTATTAGTCCTTGTATCCCCCCAAGCTATCAGTTTTCCGACCCGCCTAACACTGCCTCGATAGAATCAGCAAATATTCTTGCACCCTTTCTATTTAAGTGTATCCGATCCCTGTAGAAGCGGTCTCTCCTGTTAACAAGTACAGTCCAGGCTGAAAAAAATTCTATCCCTTGAGCCTTGCACAATCTTTCCAGGGCCGAATTGATCGACAAGTCTCTCATCATATACTCCCTCCTATCTTGTCTGGGCAGAATTGCAGACACTTTCAAATTCAACCCTAATTCACGGCTTTTTTTCATCAGTGACCTGTACTTGTTAAGTAATTCCGCCGGTATCCTACTCTTAATATCATTAATGCCAACGTGTACATCTATATCACCTTTTGTGCCCCTAAAAGATGATATCTGCTCTACAACGTCATCAACCTTTGCCCCTGGCAGACATACCCTGGTCCTGTTCCACCTATCATTTTTACACAATATATTTCCCGTCTCCCTGACAATAGAGTCACCAACAACTACTAGTTCCTGTGGGACCAGCGGATTCTGCCTTGGGGGTTGCCGCTGTGTTGCGTGATGACCAAGTGCAAGCTCTGACGTTGATGTGGGCAGCTGAGAGCATGATGGGCCCTCAATTTAGATCTTTCGAGGGCATCCACCCTGTCCTTCAAACTCTCATATAGGCCCATAACAACGCTGAGTTGTCGCCTGATTTCCTTACACTCCTTACATCTTGCACACACAAAGACATCCCCGATGGCAATATCATGTTCCGTTCCAGATAGTTCGGCAAACATTTCACAAGTTGCACATTTTTTTAGGCTGTGATGCGTTGGAGAATCGCCCCCCCCTCAGTTCTCCCCCGAGTCACAGCACTCCTGCCACTTTGTGCCCGTTGCTTTGCTGCTCTAGTTTGGGGCATGATATTTTAAATTAATAAGATCAATAAATTAAATTAAATGTCAATACTACGCTATCTAATAGAAACAGTGAAGCGTATTACTGTTTCTATAATTATACGTTATAGCTGCCTAACTACCTCAATTAAAAATTTGAATTCCCTATCACTATACTGTATACAAAAACAATGCCTACAAGATTCGAACGAAATAATGGTTTTATAAAGTATTACGTATATATACAAAAACTGTTTATATAAATTAAAATAAAAATAACCAGCGTAATTAGAACTATAAGACTTCGTATTAAGTACAATATAAAATAACAATTATGTAAATAAAAAGCAAACACTTATCGTTTTTTTCGGAGCCTGTAACTCGCAGCTGTATTTTCTAAAGAGAGTCAGCGCCCTCCTCAAAGTTTCAAAGGTAGATATAATGCCTTGATGTAATGGCTGAATTAAAGAAGTTGTAATAGGTGATAGAAACAGTACTTCAATGTTTGGATGACTTAAATCTTTCGGATGGCCTGGCATGTTCTCCAATTGTAATCAAACTTTGAAATCTATATTTCAACAAGCTCAAGTTAGCACAGAACCTAACACGGGGATTTCCCAATATTTTTTTTTTATTATTTTTTTTTTTGCATAGTGATTAGCCAGATAAGTGGGGATTCACAAAAAACAATAGAAATGTTGAAAAATATATCCAACATAATAGCAGAGTCCCCCCCCCCCCACAAAAGCTCAAAAATACCGTGTTGTGCAAAGTTTGCCATAATTCTCTAACTGTGTTATATAAGTACCGTGTTGTGCAAGAATTTTTGCATTTTATCAATCGTGTTAGAGCGAAACAGTGTTGTAGAAGTACCGTGTTATACAGGGGTTGCCTGTAATTATTTTTGAACCATGTTTTGGCTTGAAGATCAATAATTTCAAGTTGCAAGAGCTGGGACTGCATTTTTCAGCCATAGAAATAAATGGGTTCTTATGCCTTTTTCATGGGGGTCTTATATCAGCAAATCGGCTTTCAAACTTACCAAAAAGTAATTGTAATAACGAGAGGCAACGATTCTTTGGAAATATGTTTCTCGTTTAGCTTGGTACAGAGTGAACTGAATTGTCTTGCTCAATTTGGAATTAAAATAATAACAACTTATTCTGAAATGATTTAGTGTCACCAAACAAATCAGAGACCAATTTTCCTTTCCCTTGTAGTTTTAAATGAAGTGTATTTAAATGACTAGAAATGCCTGTATCAATTACAAGATCAAACAGCCATTCATACTTGATAGTTGTTTTATTGGTTTCCATTTTTCTATCATAAAAAATATAAATTTCACGACATAGTTTAAAGCAGTGGTCTCCAAAGTTGTGTGTGTGAGGTGATCCATGGGATGTGCGAGATAATCCGCAATAAATCAATATTTATTAATTATGAAAACTTTAATTTTTCGAAACGTAATTGAAAATAAAAAATTATAAATAAATGTTTTTTTTTTAATACTTAAAGGGGCTCACATCTGGTGAGTATGGGCTTGGCACACCCAGGGTCCTGAGCTGGATATCATCATTCTTCTCTTTCTTGGTGACTCCTTTCTACTTCTGACTCTCTCTCTCTCTCTCTCTCTCTCTCTCTCTCAGGGTAACTCAGAAATTTTTTTTTGGTGGTTCAGCATAAGCCTCAGGCTTCCTTGCACCATATGGCTAATAATAATAATAAATATGTGGCTTTGTTTGATCATGGCATCGGTTTCGCCCATGTCCGAAACAAAGCAGCCACATGCTTGCTTCAGGCTTGGAGTATATCTTCCATCCTTGTTTAACACTTATGAACACATGTAGAGCAAACAAACAATTGAACAAATGATTTTAGATATAATGCTTCATTCATGTAAATGATTCATAAATTAAAAAATATATATATTATACTTATATATTTAATATTTTATTCCAGGGTGTGCGGTAATCCTTTTAAGTAAAAGAAAGGGTGCACGTCTAAAAAGGTTGAGACCACTGGTTTAAAGAACTGATGTAATACTTTGCCACGACTAAGTAATCTCGCTGCACAATATAAAATTACATCTTCATATTTAGCTTCAATTTCTGAAAGAAATTGTTGAAACATTCGGTGATATAAAATTTACAGTTGAAATAACCACATTCATAACGTGTTGGAGATCCAATTCTTTCCCATAAAAAGCTTCTTGATACACAATGCAGTGAATTCCAATTGGAGTTTCAGCTGTGATATCTATCATTTTCTTAGTTATTCTACCCACAAGCCCAATGTTTTTACCAATCATATTTTTTGCGCCATCAGTTGTCACTCCTGCCAGGTTTTTAATAGTTAATCCTAACTTTTCAATAGATTGGCAAAAATTTTCAAAAAGATTTTCACTTGCAGTTGTTCTGTGCATGCTCTGTAGATCAGCTAAATCTTCAACTGGTACAAAATTATCATTAATTCCACATATGAAGATAAGGAGTTGGGCTGTGTCATTGACAGCAGTACTGTCATCCAGTGCCACACTAAAATATTTAACTTGTTTTGTTTTCCATAAGTTGTTCGAATAAATTCTTTCCAATATTTTCTGCTCTTCTCATAATTGTTTGTCGAGACAAATGAATGTCTTGTATCATTGTTCATTTCTCCAGACAAATTTCTTCCATAGCTTTTAACAAATTAACCATCACTGAACAGTTTACTTTCAAAAGTGATCAAATGTGAAACTTGATAACTGGCACTTACAACAGATAAATTTCTTGACTGATATGTTTTCAGTGTGTTTTGTTGTTTTCTTAATTTGTTTTGTAACTCTGAAAACTTTTCACTTCGTAACATTCCTTTATATTGATCACAAGATTTATGCCAGGTGGGAAGGAGCAGCAGTGCGCAGCACACGTTTCTTGATTAGGCTGGGGTTCGAGCCCGTGACCACCAAATATAGAGGATGCGGAAAGGTCAGGGAATGACCACCACATATCCTCGGAGCAATAGGGCCTTAGTCGCTAATGCTCCTAAAAACCAAATAACAAACAAACAATAAGATTTATGCTTAGAATCATAATGTCGTTTTAAATTATATTCTTTAAAAACTCACACAGTCTCCTTACACACCAAACACACTTCTTTTTCTTCATACTCAATGAAGAAATAGTCTTCAGTCCATCTTTGATCAAAAACACAACACTCCAAATCAATTTTCCTCTTTTAGAACATTTTTAAGGATGATTTTTTTTTAATTCAATACAATGAACAAGTTTTATCAAAGTAGTAGAATTTCACAATATGAAAAGATTGATACGTACATAAGTGTATTCAGCATACATATGACTGCACTGGACTACATGTACATGTTTGATATAGTTGAGCTCGATGCTTGCATGCCCGTACACACAGTGGCATGACTTCTAAAATGCTGTTTTAGTTCTTTCCATGGAGGCCATAGGTTGGACACCACTGCTATAAAACAATGTGTTCATGAAAATAATCCAGTATTATGAAGCAAGTAGAAGTGGTACTAATGAAATGCAAATGTGTTATTCTGATGTTTGGCAGTAGGTGCCAAAAATTCTAGTTATATCAAACTAATTTTTAAATAAAAATTAAGTTAACATGGATAGCCAATTTAATAAATTAATAAATCATAGAAATTCTATTAACAAACTAATATATTTAATTATTTTTTTGGCTAGCTGCTGCTTGTGGTGATGATATTGATGATTGGGTAAGTTTATTTATTCAGACTAGTTGTATTTTACTAAATAGTCTATTTCAATTTTGGAAACTGAACTCAATGTCTCAAGATAATAAAACCTCAAATTCATTATGCATTTCACTGAAGAAAACAGTCCGAGCCTAGTTTCATCTACTTTCTTATTTATGCAGCTTATTAAACTTTCATAAATAAGAACTTCATTCTTCACCAACTTTTAATAATAAACATTTATAGGGGAACTTTCTCTCTCACTCTCTCTCTCTCTCTCTCTCTCTATATATATATATATATATATATATATATATATAAACAATAGGAATGAATATAAAATAAAAGTTATTAACCAGATCAGATTAATACCATCAATAGTAGATTGTACATTTAGTAAAAGCACAATAAGTACTATACAGATGCTGAACATGTATATGAACACAACAGTAGGCCATGAGTCAAATGATGATCAGCTTTTGATTGCCTAAATTTACATGTGCAGTGCCACAGGTGTGTAAGTTTAAAAACTGGTACTAACACTAATGAACAGCAGTCCATATTGGCTGATCTGTATGTTGCATTAGTCTATAGGGGATGACGTGCATTGTTAAAGACCATGTGGCATTCATAATGAGGGATGCATCCCAAGTTAAAATGCACTATTTGCTTGATGTTTGTGGAGCAGTCAGGTACGGGACATGATACTGCCATGGGGGATGTCTTTGTATGTGCGCGATGCAAGGAAATCAGTCGACAACTCAGCGTTGTTATGGGCCTATATGAGAGCTTGAAGGACATGGTGGATGCCCTCGAAGGATTAAAAGTGAGGGACCCATCAAACTCTCAGCTGCCCACACCAATGCCAGAGCTTGCACTTAGGCATCACGCAACACAGCGGCAACCCCCAAGGCAGAATGCGCTGGTCCCAAAGGAACTAGTAGTTGTTGGTGACTCTATTGTCAGGGAAACGGGAAACATGCTTTGTAAAAAGGATAGGTGGAACAGGACCAGGGTATGTCTGCCAGGGGCAAAGGTTGATGGTGTTGTAGAGCAGATATCATCTTTTAAGGGCACAAAAGGTGATATAGTTGTACACGTTGGCACTAATGATATTAAGAGTAGGAGACTGATGGAATTACTTAACAAGTACAGGTCACTGTTGAAAAAAAGCCGTGAATTAGGGTTGAATTTGAAAGTGTCTGCAATTCTGCCCAGACATGATAGGAGGGAGTATATGATGAGAGCCCTGTCGATCAATTGAGCCCTGGAAAGATTGTGCAAGGCTCAAGGGGTAGAATTTTTTTCAGCCTGGTCTGTACTGGTTAACAGGAGAGACTGCTTCTACAAGGATGGGATACACTTAAATAGATACACAAAACATGCTTTGTAAAAAGGATAGGTGGAATAGGACCAGGGTATGTCTGCCAGGGGCAAAGGTTGATGGTGTTGTAGAGCAGATGTCATATTTTAAGGGCACAAAAGGTGATATAGTTGTACACATTGGCACTAATGATATTAAGAGTAGGAGACCGATGGAATTACTTAACAAGTACAGGTCACTGTTGAAAAAAAGCCGTGAATTAGGGTTGAATTTGAAAGTGTCTGCAATTCTGCCCACTCACAATAGGAGGGAGTATAAGATGAGAGCCTTGTCGATCAATTCGGCCCTGGAAAGATTGTGCAAGGCTCAAGGGGTAGAATTTTTTTCAGCCTGGACTGTACTTGTTAACAGGAGAGATTGCTTCTACAGGGATGGGATACACTTAAATAGAAAGGGTGCAAGAATATTTGCTGATTCTATCGAGGCAATGTTAGGTGGGTCGGAAAACTGCTAGATTGGGGGGGATACAAGGACTAATAGATTAACAGTAGCCACTGGCAGAGGTGAAAGTGATTCTTGCACTGCTTCTGTTGGAATGAGCAGCAGCTTGGAAAATAAGATGCAGGATATTTCAGAGACTGCTGGGAGTCATTGGGGTACAGTTAAACACATGGGTTGTGTTAGGGTAGCTAAGAAAAAGAACAGGTGTTCTTTTTCTTAGCTACCCTAAGAACATGTATACTTGCGTGTACACCAATGCTAGGAGTTTGGTAAATAAATTTGATGAATTTGAGGTATTGCTCAAAGCATCAAAGGCGGATATTGTTGGGTTATCAGAGACATGGTGTCACACAGATATAAGTATTGCAGAACTGGAATTTGGGGAGTACAACGTCTACAGAAAGGATAGACAGGATAGGAAGGGAGGAAGGGTTATGCTATTAGTTAAGAAACACACAAAATCCAAGGAAGTGAAGCCAGTTGACATCGCTGGACAGTGCAGTGTCGAGTCAGTTTGGTGTGACATAAGCATTGGGAGATCAAAATTGAGAGTAGGAGTGTGCTATAGGCCTAATGACTCTGATGAGTATAATTAGAAACTGTACAGGGAAATAGAGTGGGCCAGTAAATCAGAGAGTCTTATAATGGGGGATTTTAATTTCCCAGATATTGACTGGAATTTGTAGGATGGTCACTCACACACTAGCAAGGCTTTTGTGGATTTTTTGGATGATTGTTTTCTAAATCAGCATGTTCGGGAGACAACTAGAGGGAGCAATTTTTTTTTTTTTTTTTTTTATGTAAACCCCAAACACGAAAGGTATCAAAACCTATAGTACTTAGTACCATGCATGGGTAGAAGGAGAAGTATGGGGGGAGGGGGGGTTCCAGAAACTTTGCTCTAGAGACTAAACATGGGTTTCACCACTTCAAGCCTCCAATAATCAAAGTGGTGGTATTTCACCGGTTGATGAAAGTCATCTACCACCTACAATACTCTTGATTTGATTATCAGTAGTGATTCTTCATGCACTAAGAATCTGCAGATACAAGAACCACTAGGGGGCAGTGATCACAGGGTGCTGAAGTGGGATTTTCTCAAGGAGGTAACTACCATCAGGGGTAAAGAGAAGGGTTATTGCTTTCATAAAGGCGACTGCGATGGTCTGAGACAGTATTTAAATTCTATACAGTGGGACCAACTGATGATGTTACCAACAGCAAACTCAAAATGGGAAGAATTCAAAGAACTTATCTTGGAAGCTACTAGGCTTTACATACCAACTAAGAAATATTGTTCACGGATCGGTCCTTAATGGATGTCAGATGAACTAATGAGACATATGGCAGAGAAGAAAAATGCATGGGATACATATAAATTAACTTGTGACACAGAAGCCTATGATAGATATAAGTTGATCTGTAACCAAGTTACAAAGGAGGTTAGGCAGGCGAAGGCAGATTACGAGAAATCTTTGGCAAGGGATGCAAAGAAAAACAGCAAGGAGTTCTTTATTTATGTAAACTCTAGAAGGAAGGGTATGAATCAGATTGGTCCACTTGATATCGATGGTTCAACTGTTTATGATCCTGCTCAGGTAGCTAACAAACTACATTTTGCATCAACATTCACACATGAGGAGTTATTCAGGAAGGGGAATGCCATAGATGAAGTAAAAACTGACAGTGAGCTAGATAATCTTGTAATAATTGAGAGTAAAGTGGAGGAGAAATTGTTGAAGATAAATACAAGAAAGGCACCTGGGGTGGATGGGATCTATCCAGTTATATTAAAGGAGGCAGCAAAGAAAGTAAGCAAACCGTTAGCCATAATTATGAGAGCCTCCTTGGACTCAGGGGAGGTACCCACAGACTGGAGATGTGCAAATGTGACCCCAATTCACAAAGGAGGATCAGAGGCTGACACAAGTAATTATAGACCTGTGAGTTTAACTTCTGTTCCAGGAAAATTAATGGAAGCACTGGTTAAAGAAGCACTGCAGGATCATCTTGACAATAATTCAGTTATAGGTCAGACACAGCATAGTTTTGTTAAGGGAAGGTCTTGCCTGACCAATTTGATTGGATACTATGATGTAGTCACAAAAGAACTGGATGCAGGGAATAACTTTGATATTATATATTTGGATCTTAGAAAGGCTTTTCATACTGTTGCACATGGAAGGTAAAAAAAAGGTAAAGTGCAGCCATTATCAACCCACTGCAGGATGGAAGCCTCCTCAACAATTCATGCTGAGGGAAATGGACCATAATCTGTCACGCTGGTCCAGTGTGGGTTGGCAGATCGACCGTATTTAGCAGTCAGGGGCTTGAACCCCGGTCTACTCAAAGAGTGTGTGCTACTGCACTCCCGCTCCTGACCACTCTGCTACGGAGGCCGGTTTTGTACATGGAAGACTGCTGCACAAATTGGAGCAGTGTGGCATTGGAGGCAAATTGCTGCTATGGATAAAGGGATGGCTGAATGGCAGAAGACAGAGAGTGGTAATCAATGGACACTGCTCAACATGGACTAATGTTATTAGTGGAGTCCCTCAGGGTTCAGTGTTGTGTCCATTGTTGTTTTCTGTATTTATAAATAATATTGATGATGGTATATCAAGCTTAATGTCCAATTTTGCAGATGATACAAAGGTTGGCAGGGTTCTTATGGACGCTACTGACACTATGCTGCTGCAACAGGATCTGGAAAGGTTGAGCACATGGGCTGAGAGGTGGAAAATGAAGTTTAACATTGACAAATGTAAAGTACTATGGGAAACAGCAACCCCAGAGCAACGTATCAACTCTGTGGTACTACACTGAGAGTGGTAGTGAATGAAAAGGACCTGGGGGTAATTGTGCAGGCAGATATGAAGTTCTCTGAGCAGTGCAGACGGGCTGCAAGAGTAGCTCATGGTGTCTTATCAATGATATACAGGAATTTTTCTAGCAGGGATAGGGAGGTGATTATTCCCTTGTATAAGGCAATGGTCAGGCCGCACCTTGAGTACTGTATACAGGTCTGGAGGCCTCATTTCAAGAAGGATGTAGAGCTGCTGGAACGAGTACAGAGAAGGGCAACAAGGTTAGTGAATGGAATGAAGGGTTGCTCTTACGAAGAAAGGCTTAAGTTTTGCAAATTAAAGTGTCTGGAGACTAGGCACCAGCGAGGCGATCTGATAGTGGTGTACAAAGCCTTGAATGGTTTGAGCATGCTCAATGCTGATGGTATACTGCCTCTTGCTCAGAATAATCACCTGAGAGGGCATAAATTCAAATTGAGGAAAGACAGATGTAGGATAGATGTGCGGAAATTTGCCTTTGGCCAGCGGGTAGTTGGTTGGTGGAGCAGACTTCCATCCCTTGTTGTGGAAGTTGATAGCCTAAATAAATTTAAGGCTCAGCTGGACAGGTATTTCGAACGAACGGAGGGGTGAAGTGGAAGGGGTTTTTTCTTTTTTTTTTTTTTTGGCTGATGCTGCATAAGCTTGCTTTCTTGCATCATATGCCTCTACTAATGCTAATGCTAATAATTCAGCTTCTTATAGTGGAGAGCATCTCTCCAGAAGATATACACCTGTGCACAGATAAGATGTACATCAACAACTATATGCTTATTGGAGGCTTGAAGTGGTGAAATCCATGTTTAGTCTCTAGAGCAAAGTTTCCGGCACCCCCCCCCCCCCCATCCCATACTTCTTCTACAACACGTGCATGGTACTATGTACTATAGGTTTTGATACCTTTCGTGTTTGGGGTTTTCATAAAAAAAAAAATATATATATATGTATATATCATTGTTAGTCTGTGTATCACCCATGCTAGCAGTTTTCTAACCCTCCTAACACTCCCTCAATAGCATTAGCAAATATTCTTTCACTCCATCTAATTAAGTGTATCTATCCCTGTAAAACATTCTCTCCTGTTAACCAACATAGAAAAATTCCATGTTGGTTAAGAGGAGAAAAATTCTATCTCGTGAACCTTGCAGTCTTTCCAGGGTTGAATTGATTGACAAGGCTCTAATCATGTGCTCCTCCCTTTGTGTGTGAAAAGAAGTGCAGACACTTTCAAATTTAATATTAACTCTCAAATTTTCTCAACATCACCCAATACTGTTAAATAAATTCTCAAATCTCTTAATCTTAATATCTGTAGTGCAAATGTATATGTACAACAATACCATGCTTTGTGCCTTTAAAAGATGATAACTCTTCTACATTAGTATTAGTAGAGGCATATAATGCAAGAAATAAAGCTTATACAGCATTAGCTAAAAAATAAAAAAAATAAAAAATTCCCATTTCACCCATCCATTCACTCTAAAATATTTTTTGTCTAGCTCTTCTTTGAATTTATTTAAGCTATAAACTTCCACAACAACAGATAAAAGTTTATTCCAGCAATCAACCACCTGCTGGCTAAAGGATAATTTCAGAACATCTATTCTACAACTGTCTTTCCTCAATTTGAATTTATGACCCCTCAGATGCATAATCTGAGCAAACAGAAGAATCCCATCAGAATTCAGTGTGCTCAAACCATTCAAGGCCTTATATACTTCAATCAGACCACCTTGCAGTTGCCTAGTCTCCAGATTCTGCAATTTGCAGAACTTAAGCTTCTCGTAAGAGGACCCCTTCGTTCTCCTCACCAATCTTGTTGCTCTTCTCTGTACTTGTTCTAGGAACTCTGCATCGTCCCTAAAATGAAGCCTACATATCTATATGCAGTACTCAAGGCATGGACTGACCATTGCCTTATGCAAATGGATAATCACCCCCTTTTCCCTACAAGCAAAATTCCTGTATATCATTGACAAAGGTTGATCCCATGACCTGCTCTGGCCGCCTGTCTGCACTGCTCAGAAAACTTCATATCTGACTGTGCAATTACCCCCAAGTCTCTTTCATTCTCTACCACCCTGAGTGTGGAACCACACAGTTGGTACATTTCTCTTGGGTTACTGCTACTCTTATTCAGTACTTTGCATTTGGTTAAATTAAATTTCAGTTTCCACTTCTCAGCCCATCTGCCCAACTTTTCTAGATCCTTTGGCAGTAGCATACTGCCATTACCAACCTTCCAACCTTTATATTATCTGCAAACTTGAACCTTAAGCTTGATATACCTTCATCAATATCATTGATAAATATACAAAACAACAATGGGCCCAACACTGAACCCTGGGGAACTCCACTAATAACAATATTCCACAAAGAACAGTGTACATTGATTACCACCCTCTGTCTTCTCCCACTCAACCATCCTTTTATTGTAACAACTTGCCATAATGTCATACTGCTCCAATTTGTACAGTAGTCTTCCATGTGCAACTGTATCAAAAGCCTACCTGAAATCAAAGTATATGATATCAAAATTATTTTTAGCATCCTGTTCCTTTGTGACCAGATCATAGTATCCAATCAAATTGGTCAGACAAGACTTTCCCTTAACTAACCCATGCTGTGTCTGAACTATTACTGCAGTCTTGTCTAGGTGATTCTGCATCACTTCTTTAACCAGTGACTCCATTATTTTCCCCAGAACAGAGTTAAGCTAACAGGCCTGTAATTACTCGTGTCACCATTCGATCCCCCTTTGTGAATTGGGGATACATTTGCACATCTCTAGTCCCTATAGAGGTGTGCAAATGCATCCGAGTCCAAGGATGCTCTCATAATCACAATTAGAGGTTTGCTTACTTTCTTTGCTGCCTCCTTTAATATAATTGAATAGATCCTATCTACCCTAGTTGTCTTTCTTATGTTTAACTTCAACAATTTGTCCTTCACTTTGCTCTCAGTCATTACAAAATCCTTTAGCTCCCTGTTACAGTTTGATAAGTGTCTGGAATTCTCTTCCCTAAATAACTCCTTGTGTGTGAATGTAGATGCAAAATACTCGTTCAGTTTGTCAGCTATCTGAGCGGGATCATCAAGAGTCGAACCATCAATATCATTTGAACCAATCGGATTTATCCTCTTCCTTCTAGCATTTACATAACTAAAGAAGTCTTTGCTGTTTCTCTTTGCATCCTTTGCCAAAGATTTCTTATAATCTGCCTTCACTTGCCTGACCTCCTTTGTGATGTGATTACAGACTGGTTTATATCTACCATAGCCTTCTGTGTCTCCTGATAATCTATATGCATCTCATTCACTTTTCTTTTCTGCCACAAATCTCATTAGTTCATTTGACATCCATTTAGGCCTAAACCTTGAACAGTATTTCTTAGTTGGTATGAAAAGCCTAGTAGCTTCCAAGATTACTTCCTTAAATGCTTTCCATTTAGAATTTTTTGTTGGTAACATCATCAGTTGGTCTCATTGTATAGAATTTAAAAAAAAGTTGAGACCACTGTACTCACCTTTGTGAAAGCAGAAGCCCTTTTCTTTTAACCTTAATGATAATTACAACTTTATGTGCAACAATATCAAAAGCTTTTCTGAAATCTGGATATATTATGTTTAAATTATTTTTTTCTATCCAGTTTCTTTGTTACTGCATCATAGTATCCTATCAGGTTGGTCAGAAAATATGACCCCTTAACAGATCAATGCTGTGAGTATCGCCAGTGATTTCATTATTTTCTCTGGAACAGAAGTCAAGCTCACAGGTCTGTAATTACTCACTTTATCTATTGAGTCCTACTTTGTGAATTGGGGATACATTTGCACATTTCTAGTCCATAGGGATCTTCCCCTGAATCCAAGGATGCTCTCATAATTATGGCTAAAGGTTTACTCACCTCTTTTGCTGCCTCCCTTAATATGATTGGATAGATCCAATTACTCCAGGTGCTTTTTTTACTTTTAGTTTGAACAATTTCTCTTGGTTATCACAAAATCATTTAGCTCCCAGCAGTGCTGTACCCTGCTGACCGGGCTAGCCGGGTGGGTATAGTGCCTGTCTGGCAACCCAAAGGTCACAGGTTCGAATCCCGCCTCGGGCTTGGATCAGAGTAGTACAAAAACCTTGGGAGGTGCATTATGGCCACAGAAGCCGATGCGCCAACAACTAACAAAAAAAGAAAAAAAGTGCTGTACCTAGACTTATGTTGGACTTGGGCGAAATATTCATCTGGGACCCCCCCCCACATAATTAAAGGCGGAATTCATAAAATTGAAAAATAAAGGAAACACCCAAAAATTATTCAAATCACAGTTATTTATTTAAACTTTAACGACTAGTACATTATTTATATAAACTTAAAAGTTTCACATCATTACCGTACAATATTTGCTTGATATAAATTTGTCTACATGTCTGATGTTTTTATATTATATCTTTTAGTACATCTTGGTCTATTGACATAATGGCCAATCCATTAATTCTTTCTTAGCCAATTGTTGCTCGTGAATATGTTTTAATCATTTTGAGCCTTGAAAAACTCCTCTCTCCAGATGCAACCATAATTGACAATGTTAATAATATCTGAAGAGAAATAGTGAAGTTGGGATATAATTCAGCAAAGTCTTTTTCTTGATAAATGTCAATAATTCTAAGCAACCAAAATTTTTTTCATTTTAAAAAATGCTACAAAGATTGGATTTCTTGATGTAACTCTTTGGCATTGATGTCAGTGCTCCTGTCTTTGCCAGTGAGAATTCCTTTAAGCAAGTGCAATTTCTATTACATTTTCAAATAAATTCACAAAGTTTTGATTTTAGAATAAGATGAAAAGCCGAGGATATTTCATTTATCTCTATGCAGTACTCAGAAATAATTCATATTTAATAAATATTAATAACATAATTAAAACTTCACATTTTTTGATCCGTTTCCGTTGCCGTTTCAATTTTGCTATGACTTGCATTTGTACTAAACACTGAAGATTCTGTAAATTCTTCAATAATGCAATCAATTTCCCAGTACTACTCTGCCTTAAAAACATGGGTTATGCTACTCTTTGCTTTGTGTATTCTGTCAGATGCATCATATTCAGATCTCATTGAATATTTTTATTTAGAATAAAATGGGGTTTAAATCGCAGTGATATGGTGGCAATGTGTCTAGTAATCTGAAGGCAATGTAATCTGAAGTAATCTGTGCTCATGAAGTGTTCTATTCACTGTGTATGTTTTTAGACTGTTTAAATGGCTAATAATTTCTAATAAGTCACATTTACACATATTAGGCTGCAATGATACATTGGATCTCACCACCCACTCTATAATACCTTGTTTTTGCAACGGTGTTTGGAGGCTTGTCTTGTTGAATGCTATCCACTGGATACAGTGCATTGGATTTTCCCAAATGGAAAATCCAATTTCTGCCTTATAACTGGCAACAATTTATTTAAAGTGGGTACCTTTCTATCGACACTGTAAAATTCTTGAATAGTCTGATGAATAATGCATAAAGGATATTTGTGCCTAGACTGCGGAGTTTACTGACATATGGATTAGTGCAATTTGCATCATTTTTATACATGTAGGTATAAAATGATCATCTACCTGGGTAGATGATAGTTTTATACCTACAAGTATAAAAATGATGGATATTGCACTAATCCATATTGGTATTAGTATTAGCAATGGCCATGGTGCAAGGAAGCCTATGGCTTATGCTGCACCAGCCAAAAAATAAAACAAAATAATAATAATAAAATAATTAATAAGAGAAAAGGAAATAGACAACCTATACGTTTCCTTCCTCCCGTAGGTAATTATCCAGCTGACCTTTAAATTTCCCCAAACTGTCAGCCTCTACCACCCATGTAGGTAACTTATTCTAGTAATTTATAATCGCTGGCTCAAATAAAACTTCCTGCAATCCAGTCAAAACATCTCACTCCATAACTTGAAATTATGGCCCCTAGTTCTAGAATCATTTATAACTGTGAAAATTTCATCCTCATTCATTTAATTGTGCCTCTCAGACATTAAACACATCAATCCAGTCTCCCTAAGGTGCCTAGTTTCCAAGCTCTGTAACCCACATATTCGAAGTCTTTACTCATACAGACACCCTTTTTTCTGATCTCACCAGCAATTTACCCATCTTTGGACCCCTTTCAAGAAGCACAACATCTTTCTTTAGGTGCAATCTCCATACTTGAACATGGTATTCCAAGCGTGGTCTAACAATAGCCTTATATAATGGGATTATTACATCCTTATCTCTGCTAGCAATTGTTCAATAAATCATAGAT
Organism: Mastigoproctus giganteus; assembly: GCF_048544385.1. Taxonomy (NCBI): domain Eukaryota; kingdom Metazoa; phylum Arthropoda; class Arachnida; order Uropygi; family Thelyphonidae; genus Mastigoproctus; species Mastigoproctus giganteus. Next base: position 91,055,878 of record NC_143587.1, on the reverse strand, counting down.
ATGACACCATGGGCCTTCCTTGCAAGCAGTCTACAATGCTTGGAGAACTTCATGTCTGACTGTATCGTAATACCCAAGTCCCTTTCCTCCACTACCAGCTTTAGTTCAACTCCACCACAAGAGTGTATCAGTTATTTTGGAGTTACTGTTCCCCAGGTGCAATACCTTACACTGTGCTGGATTAAAACATAGCTGCCATTTTTCTCACCATCCCTGAAGTCTATCTAGGTCACTCTGAAAAAGCTCTGCTAGGCGGTGATCATTAACTACTCTACCAATCTTTACATCGTCTGAAAATTTAGGCTTCCCACCTATTCCTTCATTGATGTCATTTATGAAAATCAAAAACAACAGTGGTCCTAATACTGATCCTTGGGGAACCCCACTTCTTACATCAACCCGATTTGAAGAGTAACCATTTATCACAACCCTCTACCTCCTGCCCTGAAGCCATCCAGCTATCTATATAAGGATTTTCCCTGTGATTCCAATCTATTACAACTTATAAAGTAACTGCTCCTGTGGGACTGAGTCAAATGCTTTGCTGAAATCCAAATAAACAATGTCAAAATTATTCCAAATCTTGAGTGACTCTGTCAAAATAGCTAACCAGATTAGTTAAATATGATTTTCCCTTTACAAAACCATGCTGAGTATCCTTCAGTATTCCGTTTCTATCTAAATGATCCTGATCATAGTCTCCCTTGATCATAGTCTCAATGATTTCCCCTACTACTGAAGTTAGACCAACCAGCTGGTAATTTCCCACTTCACTCTTAGAGCCGCCCTTATGTACTGGAGATACATGATCACTTTTCCAATCCAATAGAATCACTTCCAAGTCCAGTGATGCTCTCATAATTAGCCTCAATGGTTCAATGCACTCACTTTCCCTTAAGATTATAGAGTATATGCCATCAATCCCAGGAGCCTTACTGGCCTGTAGGCTCAAAAGGTTTTTCATTAAATAAACTTGTAAAATTTCAACATCATTAATTACATATTTTTCAACTTCACTCCCATAATTTCTCATTGACACAAAGGGTTTTTCTTCTGTAAATATCGATGCAAAGTAACTGTTGAGTTCATCTTCAGCTGGAGTAGCTAGTACTATCTCATGTCCATTACATAAGGGTTCAATCTGGTTTGTCCTATTCTTTGCATTTATATATGTGAAGAATTCCTTATCCCCCCCCTTCTTTGCTCTCTTTGCCAGCAATTTCTCATAATCTGCATTTGCCAGTCTAACCTTTTCTGTGGCGCTATTACATATCAATTTGTAGCTGTTATAGGCTTCAGTACTTTTTATTGCTCTGAAACTTTTCCATGCCATCTTTTTCTGCTCAAATAATCTGGCAACTTCATTATTCATCCAACTTGGAATCTTCCTCGTGGAGTATTTTTTTAATGGTATATAAGCATCCAGGGCTTCTGTAATTAATGTTTTATAGGTATACCATAATTCATTTGTATTCGCTCTCTGTGAGATATTTACCCAATTAATAGAGGCCATGTAGCATCTTAAGCCGTCTTAATTTCTTTCCTGAAATTATAACCCATTCCTTTTCTTTTAACTACTGCTACCTCTCTCTTCATTGTGCACCATAGAATCTGTGATCACTTCCTGCTATTGATTCCTGTACTGTCAGCTCTATTATATCATCTGGTTTATGGTTGATGATGAGATCTAAAATATTCTTTTTCCTAGTACTTTCCCTGACATGTTGATACAAATAACAATAATCTAGTTCATTTAAAAATTTAGTCCCCCATGTCGAGTTTCCTTCCCATTTGCTCCAATCAATTAGAGGCTCTCATCATACCTTCACAATTACCTGGCCTGTAGAATTCTCCCACTGTCATTACACCTTTGCTTCCAACTATCTCACACCATACAGATTCTATATTAGCATGCGAAATATCTGAATCCTGGAAAGCTTTCGTCATGCTCATGCTGCTTTTGATAAGAAGCATGACCCCCCCACTCCTTCTATCTTCCCTATCCATCCTAAATACATTATACATACCACACTGAAACTCATCATCCCTCCTATCTCCTGATCGCACCACGTTTCCATAAACCCTATTATGTCAGCGTTACTTGTCCTAACCAACACTTCGAATTCACTCATTTTATTGACCACACTTCTGACATTACTGTATAAACAATTAAAACTTAGTGCTCTTGTATTGTTAACTACCCTGATACAACCCTTAACGTTATTTAAGCTCTCTTTCCTGGCATTAGCTACCTGCTCCTCAGATGTTCTGAGGGCAGAAACATTTCATTTTAAATGTTTCTGCCCTCAGAACATCTTGCTAATACGTTCTGTTGTGGTAACAAACAAGAACACGAGAGGTATGTGCAAGCATTACTTTGACCAGTATTATCACATATCTATATTATTCTTGTCCTCCCCCAAACTAGCAGTTTCCCTGAACCTTTAAGGTATCCTCAATAATACTGGCAAAAACTCTTGAACTTCCTTTGTTTAAATGTATGCAGTCTACAAAACAGATTCCTTCTTCCTACAAGTGCAGGCCAAACTGATGGACATTTCCCCCCAAAAGCCTTGCAGAGTCCTTCAAGTCTTGAGTCAATCCACAAGGTTTTCAGCATATAATCCCTCCTATCATGCCTAGGCAGAATTGCTGTTGTTGTTGTTGTAGGGGTTTCATGGCGCATAAGCAACTTTGGCTATAATGCGCCTATTCATTTATATTAAAGGAAAAGGGAAACAATCGTATTGTCTGAAATGTCCTTAATCAGAAAAGATTAAAAATTCTAATTTGCTTCAGAAAACGGAAGAATTCAGATATATTTGCCTTGTCACCTATCAAATTCTCTAGGGTTATTGGTTGTTGAAGGATTGCAGGGTTGAAATTCTGTCTTGTTTATAATAGGGGCAGTCAATGAGAATGTGTTTAACAGTCATATTTATATAGCAATGTGGACATTGTGGTGGATCATCTCCTGTGAGTAAATGAAGATGGGTCAGGTAAGTATGACCTATTCTTACTCTTGAAAGAATTACTTCTTCTCGTCTTGATGTCCAAACACTGGAGGGCCAGATTTTCGGAACCTGTTTAATCTGAAAGAGTTTATTATTCGTTTGGGAATGCCATAGTGCTGTCCATTCTGTTAGGCATGCAGCATGAATCATTAGTGCATAGTCTGAGGCTGAGAGAGGGATATTGGTTAAATCTAAGCTGGTTGGGTTTTTTGCAGCTTTATCAGCCTGTTCATTGCCTAAAATACCAGAATGTGCTGGTATCCAGCAGAAGGCGACCAGTTGGTGACTTTCTTTAATCTTTAGTAATAATTTTCTAATTTCAGTTATAACAGGGTGAAATTTATCTGAGGAACTACACAAAGCATTGATTGAGCTGAGGGAATCCGTGTAAACTACTGATTTTAATGAGCAGTCAGGAGGGAGATTTTTTAAAGCTAGTTTAATTGCAAATAACTCAGCTGAGAAGATACTGAATTCAGGAGAAGGGCTGCTGATACAATTGTATTCGGAAACACTGCAGCTGCTCCAACTTTTGAATTTGATTTAGAGCCATCTGTGTATATTGGTAAAAAATCAATATATTTTTGAGTGTGAACAGCATGAACTTGTCTGATATTTGATGATTACAAAATATTCTTTCCACACTGAGAGAGGTGAGTGTCACAGGTCGGTATAGGAGTTTAAACCCATGGTGGTTGGGTACAAGTGGCTCCTTGTTGTATGGAATGGATGGATATATTCCAAACCTGCAGTAGTTCAAGAAGGCGATGACCAGCTGGTTTTACTATGCTAGGTTTATTTCTGTACAGATTTTCTAATGGTGGATCGAAAAGATACGGCTGAATGGGATGCGAGGCACAACTTTGTATCTTGACAGAATACTTTAGCAATAGCAATTTCCTACGTAAAGATAGTGGCGGTTCATGAGCATCAATGTAAAGGCTATGTGCTGGCGATGTTCTGAATGCGCCAAGTGCAATCCTCAGTGCACTGTGTTGTACTGGATCAAGCCAGTGTAATGTGCTCTTTCTGGCAGAGTCATAAATGGGAGCTCCATAATCAAGATGCGATCTGATTAATGCCCTGTATAATCAAAGAAGGCAGGTACGGTCTGCACCCCACGTTTGTGCAGATAAAGATCTGAGTATGTTTATCTTTTTTAAGCAGGCAGTACGTACTTTTTTAATGTGCTCTAAAAAATTTAGCTTGTTGTCCATGATTAAACCTAGAAATCTAATGTTACTAGTGACTGGGATGGAAATATTAGAGATGTGAAATTCAGGATCCAGATGAAATTTGCGTTGTCTACAAAAATGGATAGCAACTGTTTTCTGCTGTGATAGCCTATAGCCGTTAAGGTTGGCCCATTGCTGTATTTTATTTAATGATATCTGAAGCTGTCGTTCAATAGATCTCATATTTTGGGAATGACAGGAGATGGAAAGGTCATCCGCATAAAAGTAAGTTTCTACAGTATTTTGAAATTGTTTAGTGATAGAATCTATTCTCAGGGAAAAAAGAGTGGCACTCAGTACTGATCCCTGTGGAACACCTTCTTCCTGAATGTAAGTTGCAGAGAGGGCATGTTGGTATCCAACTTGAAAAGATCTAGTGTGTAGAAAATGCTTTATAAATATAGGAAGGTTGCCCCGCAGACCAAGAGAGTAAAGGTCTCTTAGTATGCCATGCCGCCAGGTGGTATCAAAAGCCTTCTCTATATCTATGGAAACCATTACTAGATGTTCATGCTTAATAAAGGCATTACGAATGGCAAATTCAGCCTTAACCATAAGGTCCAGGCATGACCTGTTTTGACGAAAGCCATACTGACTATTGCTCATTAACTGTTCTGACTCAATGATCCAGACAAGTCTACAGTGGACAATTTTTTCTAGAATTTTGCTGAGGCAGCTTGAGAGGGATATTGGTCTATAGCTATGGGGATTGGTTGGATCTTTTCCAGGTTTTAGGAATGCCAAAACAGTAGAATGATGCCAAGAAGTTGGATAGACATTTTCCTGAAAAATACGATTGTAAAAGAGCAGAAGGAGACGCAAAGCTCTGTTATCAAGATGTTGTAGCATGACGTAATAGATTCCATCTGGTCCGGCAGCACCATTGTGGGCTGTTCCGATAGCATACAAGAGTTCGGAATATTGTAGGGGTTTGTTATACGGCAGAAGGAGAGAAGTTTGGAAGTTAACAGAGTGCTGTTCTGCAGTGTTTTTAATTCTCTGGAAAAGTGGAGTATAAGCTGCTGCCGCCGCTGAGATTTCAGCAAATGTGTTGCCCAAAGCATTTGCGATATCTAAAGGACTAGATAGATCTTGCCCATTACAGGACAGAATTGGTGAAGGTACGGTGGGAAACTTACCAGAAAGCTGTCTAATTTTTTTCCATATTATTTTGGTGTCAGTGTTTTTGTTAATGCTTGATGCAAAACGGATCCAGGATTCTTTCTTGGCTTGCCTTTGTATGAAGCGTCCTTTTGCCTTTGACTTCTTATAGTTTATTAGATTGGGTGTTGTTGGATATTGCCAAAACAAATTCCAGGCTTTATTTTTTGCTTTTTTGGCTTTTGTGCATTGCTCATTCCACCAATAATTGTAATGCATACGAACCGAGGGATTTGATAGTGGTATTGTTTCTTTAGCCACATTTAAGAGATGTGACGTGATGTATTCTTTCACATCATCGATAGGCTGGAGACGGATTTTTTTGTCATCAAAAGATATTGATGACCGGAATTTTGCCCAGTTTGCTTGGGCAAATTTCCATTTTCTACAGGGTTGAGCTGGTGGAGCCTGTGCTATTAATAGGTTGCATACGATTGGGAAGTGATCACTACCCATTATATCCTTTAAAACATACCACTCTATGGTCGGGACCAGTAATGGAGAACAAATGGAGAGATCTATGGCTGAGGTATGTCCATTTGGGTGCTGAACGTGAGTGTGTGTGCCAGTATTGAGTATAGTGATGTTTACTGCCTCTATTAGGCTCTCAATGAGTCGACCTCGTTTATCTAATTTTGGATCGCCCCATAAGGGGTGGTGCCCGTTGAAGTCCCCTAACATACAGAGAGGTGGAGGTATCTGTATAAGGAGATCTTCAAGATCTTTTAAACAGTAGGTACAGTTTGGCTGTAAGTAGATTGATACTAAAGTTATTTCAATATGGAGCGTTATACGCACAGCAACAGCTTCTATTTCAGTTTGAAGTGGAATGTTGTTGTTTGGTTTTTAGGAGCATTAGCAACTAAGGCCATATTGCTCCTTGATATGCGGTGGTCATTCCCTGACCTTTCCGCATCCTCCGTATTTGGTGGTGACGGGCTTGAACCCCGGTCCAATCAAGAAGCGTGTGCTATGCACTGCTGCTCCTTCCCACCTGGCTACGGAGGCGCCTTGAAGTGGAATATGTTAGTTGGGATCACTGAATTTATCAGGATTGCTACACCACCATGGGCAGCATTTGTTGTATTACGATCCCTTCGATAAAGGCAATAGTTCTTTATCGAAGGAGAAATTTGCAAAGTTAAGTAAGTTTCCTGAAGACAAAGGGCAACTGGAGAAAATCGATTTATTAGATCTTGGATATCGACTGTATTGCAACGAAAGCCTCTGCAGTTCCATTGTAAAATACAAGGCATTATTTGTGTTTAGTTGATGGAGCTGATTCTGACTGCTTTTTGAAAGTGACTGGTTTATGGCGTTCCAATTTGTGTTTATCTTTTTTTGGAAGACTGGCCGACCAGTGTCCATTTCTTCTTCTTCGGCATGGATCTCTAAAAGAGGATCTTCCTGTATAGATGTGCCATCTGTGTCCATGGTTGTGTCTCGAATATTTTTGATTATATTTGAATTTGTAACACATGGTGTGGTAGCACTCATTGGAGGAGGAGATTCCGCTGGTATTGTAAGAGGAGTATTATTTGCTTGGTCTGAGAGTTTGGGTTGTTGTTTACGTACATTTGGTTTTTCCGCAGAGAGGACAGTTCTAGCCCAATCTGAAATTGAAATATTATTAGGAACTGTAACACTAGTTTGAGTAGAGACTGTTTGGTATTTTTTAACTGCATTAGCATAGGAAATATTTTTATTCATAGTAGGTGCCACTAGTCTTCTCGCTTCTGGGTAACTCACTTTGTTCTCGACCTTGTATTTTACAATTTGTTTCTCCGTTTTCCATTTTTCACAAGTTCTGGAATAGGCAGGATGATCACCTTTGCAATTTGGACAGGTCATTTTTGTAGTCGTACAATCACTTTGTATGTGATCCGAGGAACCACAGTTGGGGCAGACAGGAACTCCTCTGCATAAAGTTTGTGAGTGGCCATACTTTTGGCATTTGTAACACCTTAAAGGGTTTGGAATGTAAGGGCGGATTCGGCAAAGTAAATAACCTGCTTTTACAGAGGAGGGTAAGTTGGGTGTATTGAAGGTGAGAATAATATTTCTTGTAGGTGTAAGTACATTATCTTTTTTAATCATTATTCGTCTTGCTTCAGTTACGTGTTGTCCCTGCAGCTCTTGGGTTATTTCTTCCTCGGTAATGTTTAATAAATCCCAACTGGATATCACACCCTTAGATGAATTTAGGGTTGTGTGCGGAGATATTTTAACTGGAATTCCAGCAAAACTTGTAAGCTGTAACAGCTTCTCAGAATGTCTGTGGTTGGTGGTTTCTACTAGTAAGTCTCCTGATTCCAGTCTCTTCACCATCTTGGGAGATCCTGCAATACCCTCCAGATGTTTTTGTATGACAAACGGAGACAATTTATTAATGGGCTGACTAGTAAGAGAGTGGATAATTAAGAACGATGGGCAAGGTTGCTCCATCCAATCAGTCTTTTGTCTCTTTGGATTATCGTTCTCAATATCCTGATGGTCTGTGTTTGCCATGTTTGCTCCTTTTAGCCCTTGGCAAGTGGACTTACCTGCCAAGATTTCCGGCCCCACCACGGGGAGGCAGGAGCAGTGCCGCTAGGAGGCCAAGTGGTTAAAGTGTTAGTTGGTTAGTGGAAATAGAAATATATGGATAAATAAAGAAAGGTGAGTTTCCTTTCTCTGTTCTAACTTGTGGCTTTTAAGTGTAGAACGATATAAAAATAAATCTGCTAATAAAAACGTACAAAATTAGAAATAACTTTAATCGCTTTTGATGAGCACTCTATATATATATAGCAGAAAAATCGCTTGACCTCGAATTCGCTTGGCACCCGGGGCCAGGGCAGAATTGCCTATACATAGTCAGTGTGACCTAACTTGCATCATATGTCAGTGAATAATGCATATATCAAATCATCTGCCCCCATCAGTTCTTTTCCAATTTTCACTGATGTTTTGATTCTTACGTGGAAATTTTAATTTATCTTTCAAGTGTGACAGGAATGCACATTCTTTTCTAATCACTTTAATTGTTATTTCTGATAAACCTATAGCTAGAATAGCTCTTCTTGTAAGTTGACTTTTAGGTACAATTAAACTAGAACATCTTGCGTTATCTTCAAGGTACATACTAGTACATGGCCCTAGTGGGTAGCACAGTTGGTAGAATCACCGTCCTCCCCCACACCAGGTGGAAAAGACCTAAGTTCGAGTCCCATTTGATTACATGAGGAATTTTATGGGTCTTTTTCATAACGTGAAACTGAACTGAGTTAGTCAGTCTAAGGCGAAAGTAACATAGTTTATTATTATGGAAACTTGTGTTTTTTTACAGCAAAACAGAAAATTGATCACAGAACACATGCAATTTACAAACAGTATACACGGAGCAATGGCGTCTCCATAGCCAGGTGGGAAGGAGCGGCAGTGCGTAGCACACGCTTCTTGATTAGACCGGGATTCGAGCCCGTCACCACCAAATACGGAGGATGCAGAAAGGTCAGGGAATGACCACCGCATATCCCGGAGCAATATGGCCTTAGTTGCTAATGCTCCTAAAAACCAAATAATAACAACAACACGGAGCAATATGGCGTTAGTAGCTGATGCTCCTTAAATCTTACAACAACAACAATACTAGTACACGTCATACGTACTGCACAGTCAGGTGCCTCTTTACCTTGCCCTTCTGCAAAATTGTTTGGTCCAGTCACCAAGGCACTGAAATATATACCACTCAGACAGTACTGTCTGAGTGGAACAGAGAGTAGTGCCAACAGACAGTACTGCTCTAGTGCAGGTTGCAACTTGTAATGACTGTGTTAGCACACACATATCTTCCTCATTCTATGCAATATGACATCACATTCAGAGCAAAGCAAACAGTTTTAAATTTGATTCTGCATCATTGTGAGGTTTTGTTGCATTAAAGCTAGATTCAAATAATAAAAATAGGCAAAAATTAATTTGTTTTAACATCTGATTATAAAATAAATAAATTTACTGTAATATAAATAAGCCAATATTGATTTTTTTTTTTTGTATAATTAAAGTATTATATTAAGAAACAACCATTTTTTATATTTTAAAAAATTTAAATATCATCAGATTTTGGGCCCCGGGCAGCTCCAATCTGCCCGTGAGGATAGATCTCACTGACTTCCAGTGAGATTTATCCTCCTCCTTCCATTTTACATAAGGAAAGAAGTCCTGCTGCTTTTCTTTCCAATCGTTGCTAGAGACTTCTCATAATCTGCTTTAGCAAGCACTTTTTGATATGATTGAAGACTAGTTGATACACGCTGTAGGTTTCTGTATCTCCTGATAATTTATAAGCATTGTGCATTTTTGATGTGAAAACATCTATGGGAGCATTATAGTAAAATCGATTGGTAATGAAATTTCTTATGGTAACGGAAATGACACAGTTGATTGGTAACGAAATTTTTTTATGGAAATGACACAATTGACACTTCCTATTAGGTGGCTGTTAGATTTTAAATGATGCAGATGACATCCCTTCCTAAATGGTGCTGAAGATGCTAACTCAGTTGCTAACGTTGATTCGGTAGAGTAAGTTCATACGAAGATATGGAAATGACATCACTTCCTAAATGACACCAACTCAGTCACTAACATTGATTCAGTAGAGTAAGCAGCATGTAGTAATATTATTCAAGAATAAAAGCAGAATATTATACAAGAAAGCGGGTAATAATATTATGCAAGGCTAATAAAATCTTCTTCTCAAGATTTTGATCAACATCAACCTTCTAAGTAGCATAAGTAAATAAGTAAGTTTCGATAAAGCGGGTGGTTGACTTCTAGAACAAACTTCCATTTGTTCTAGAAGTCAACTTCCATTTGTTCTAGAAGTCGTTGTAGAAGTTGATAGCTTAAATAGATTCAAGGCAGAACTAGACAATCATTTGGAGCAAGTGGATGGTGAAATGAAATATTTTATTGAATGATCAATAAAATATTTACAATAAAAAAGCTCTTTTATTTCGTAATCGATATATACAAATCAAAATACCTAAAAGAAACGTGAAACGTGAAGGAAACGTTTCACAAAAACCATCTACCGAGCGTGCTTCGCACACGCGCAACTTTTATATTCATCTGTTTTTTTTAACAACTAGGGAAATATAATGGATACATTTTTTTCATGATAAAATTTTAATATTGCGAATAAAAAATAACAGGAAATATTTCCCATATCACAAATAACATAAAAACTATCACAAAACATTCCACAATATAAAAACAAATATTACATAAAAAATAAACTTTCTAGAAAAAGTACACAAAAAATCACAGATTACATGAAAAAAAATTATTTCACAAATATTCAAGAAAAATTTATTCTAAAAATTTCCATATACAATTTACTTCTTTATTAATATTTGTTGTCGATCTTCTACTTTGCTCAATAACGGAGCAACGATTACAGAGGAATGATTTGACGTATCGATTCGGATCAAATTGAAGTAATGGTTTTCCATTTAGATGTATGGTCATCATAATAAATAAATTTTTCTGTTTATACTCCGGCACGACAACCAAGTCAGTAGAGTTTACAATAAATCGTCAATACAAATATTTATTATATTTAGTAGTCACAGGCTTGAACCCCGGTCCACTCAAGGAATGCATGCTATGCTCTTGCTCCTGACCACTGTGCTACTGCAACGTGTTTAATTGTCACAATATTAATCATTACACTGAAAGCTGAACTCAGCTTCAGCACTGCTAATCGCAATGGTTTCAAAGATATTTTCTGGCTTTCTTAATTGAAAAGGGAATTTCACTCGATTTTAAAGATAAACTGTCTTCGACAAAATCTCTAAAATCATTAATTTTTATTTCATATTTTATTAGAAAACTTAAATTTCTTATTCGGTTTTCACCGTCTTGCACTGAGATGAAAGTTCTTTCATATTCCACGATTTCGGGGAGCATACGTTTAAAATTTCTTTCAATGGTATCGTTATTTTCTTTATTTAATTTAAAATCACCCTATTGCATTAATAACTTATCCTTTAAGGATAAAACAATGCATTTAATAACTTGTCACGAGGTAATTTTTTTACTTTTGATTTTGATTCCTTCAAATTCTTTCCACTTCAACCTGCTCTCAATTTTAATCGCATTAATTGCTGTATGATTCCTTTCGCCTCAAAGGTGGTACTTGTGCATATGTTCGTTCTGATATTCCCTATCATAGACTTGGTAATTTGGAATCTCCTCTTTTCAATCTTCTCTGGCTTAAAATCTCTCTACCTCATTGTGTCAAATTCATCTGTTGTCTCTACTGTTCTCCCAACTCCACTAATTACTTGGAGCTTTGACTTCCTCTCTTTGCAGCTTGACTTTCTCTAGTCCAACTTTCCTAACAGTGAGGTAATTTTCCTTGGTGATTTTAATGTTCACAACTCCAGCTAGCTTCCCTTTTCCAGTCACACTGACCCAGCTGGTCAAGGTGCTGAGGCTTTTGCAATTACTAATGACCTTGTACAGATTGCTCATTTACCCACAAGGATACCGGACAATCCTAACCATACAGCCAACAGGCTTGATCTTTTTCTCAAAAACAACCCTTCTAAGTACACAGTCAAAGTGAGTGATCCTTTAGGCACCTCAGATCACAACTTGGTTATTGTCTCTCCTCCAATGTAGCCTTTATCTCATGGCTATTCCCAACCTCATATTGTTTGGCATTATATGAATGCAAAATGGGATGACTTGCGAGATTTCTTTTCTTTCATTTCCTTGGTCGGATTACTGTTTCAAAACTTCTGATGTCAATGTTTGCTCAGATCGTGTTAGTGAAATTATTCTTGTAGGAATGGAATCCTTTATTCCACACTCTACTTTAAAATCTCATCCTTTATCTAAACCTTGGTTTTCCAATAAATGTGCTAAGTCTGTTCAAGAGAAGAACGTTGCATATCGTAATTGGCTTGTTTCCAGCGGGTGGTTGACTTCTAGAACAAACTTCCATTTGTCGTTGTAGAAGTTGATAGCTTAAATAGATTCAAGGCAGAACTAGACAATCATTTGGAGCAAGTGGATGGTGAAATGAGAAGGGTTTTTTTTTTTTTTTTGGCTGTGCTATATAAGCTTGTAGGCCTCCATAGCCGAGTGGTCAGGGGCAGGAGTGCAGCGGCACACGCTCTTTGAGTAGACCAGGGTTCAAGCCCCTGACTGCTAAATACGGTCGATCTGCCAACCCACACTGGACCAGCGTGGCAGATTATGGTCCATTTCCCTCAGCATGATTGTTGAGGAGGCTTCCATCCTGTAGTGGGTTGATAATGGCTGCAATTTACTTTATATAAGCTTGCTTTCTTGCATCATGTGCCTTTACTAATGCTAATCTGCTAGAAAGGCCCATGGTTCCTCTCCATGATGTATACGACCTTTACTAATAGGTAGAAGGACATCATTATCCCTAGGCGATGGGTAAACTGAATTTAGAAAATCTTATTCAGGTATGGAGGCCACACCAAAAAAAAAAAAAAAAAATAGAACTTTTGGAGAGGGCTCAAAGAAGGGCGACCAGAGTAGTGATAAGTGCAAATCAATGAACATATTGAGGAATGGCTTAGAAGGTGTGGGCTGCTGAGTTTGACAAATACACAACTAAGGGGAGATGTGATTGAGATATTTAATGCTTTGAAGGGGTTTGAGTAAAATGAATGAGGAAGCTCTCTTCTCACTTTTAGGTGAGACAAGAACCAGGAGGTACAAATGTAAAATCTCAGGGAATAACAGAAGGCTGGATCCCTTGAGTTTATTTATGAGCAGTGGGTTATAGAACATGGCGCTGTGTGCTAAATTTGTAATATGGGCATCATCTGTAATAAACTGCCTCCCTTGTAGTAGATGAAGTAAATCTGACTAAATTCAACACAAAATTGGATGGTCACCTGCAGGAATGTTAATAGTATGAATGTTATAGTTTATTTTATTTTTTACTTATTTATTTATGTTTTTGGTGATACAGAAGAAGTTCACTTGCTTGCATCATTTGGCCTAACTAATAATGCATGTGATTGTCATAAAAACTACTGTCAGGACTTGAAAATATGTTTGTCAACTTATAAAGTTTTATTAAATAAGTTCACCAAATATAAAAATATATTGCACAAAAAATACAAGAAGGATTAAAAAAAAAATGCATTCATGTGGTTTATTTTTATGACTTGGGGAAATCATTTTCAATATTTTATTTTTCTTCCTTTTTTCCTTTATCTGTTCATAAATAATATTTGCATAAGTATAAGGGAAAGTGTACTGTTTTGTAGCTTTTGTGAATTAAATAAAGATCTACACGATTAAAATAAATCACTAGTCTTGTGTCTTGCTATGATAATAATTTTACGAGAATTTTACCAGAAAGTATTTTTTTGATAGCAACTTAAAGCTAGTGGGAAATTTATGATATGTTATAATAGATATCATCGTAGTTAATACTAAAATCAAGAATTATAACTAGAGCCATATACAGAATATTTATTTTTATCAATATGAAGTAACACTTCATAGCATCCTTTACTAAGTAGATCACATCACCTAAGCCTAATGTGCTTGCTTCAGGGTCTGTCTTTATAGTTATCCTTGATTTGTCTCTTCTTTATGAAGTAGAGGTGATATGCCCAGTTCGAACACTTTTGCAGTTCATGGATATTTGCCTTTAGCCAATGGGTGGCTGATTGCTGGAACAAATTTCCATCTGTCGTTGTGGAAGTTGATAGTGATAAAATCAATAGATTAAATAAATTCAAAGAAGAACTAAACAAACTCTTTTGGAGCAAATGGAAGTAATGGGAAGGTATGTTTTTTTTTTTTTTTTTCCCTAATGCTGTATAAATTTTCCTTTTTTGCATCATACACCTTTACTAATGCTAATGCCACTGCTAATAGACCTGCATTAGCATTAGTAGAGACATATGATGCAAGAAAGCAAGGTTATACAGCAACAGCCAAAAAGAAAAAAACCTTCCTATTTCATCCATCCATTCACTCCAAATGTTTGTCTGGTTCTTACTTGAATTTATTTAAGCTATCCATTTCTATGACAGATGGATGTTTGTTCCAGAAATCAACCACCTGCTGGATAAAGGTAAATTTCTGCACATCTGTTCTACAACTGTCTTCAATTTGAATTAATGTGCCCTCAGGCGATTAATCTGGTCAAGAGGGGCACATCTGTAGCCAGGTGGGCAGGAGCAGCAGTGCGTAGCACACGCTTCTTGATTAGACCGGGGTTCGAGCCTGTCACCACCAAATACGGAGGATGCAGAAAGGTCAGGGGAATGACCACCGCATATCCCCGGGGCAATATGTCCTTAGTTGCTAATGCTCCTAAAAACCAAATAACAACAACAACATCTGGTCAAGAGGAAGAATCCCATCAGCATTGATCTTGCTCAAACCATTCAAGGCCTTATACACTTCAATCAGATCACCTCACAGGTGCCTAGTCTCCAGACACTGTAATTTGCATAACTTAAGCCTTTCTTCATAAGAGCAGCCCTTTGTTCCATTCAATAATCTTGTTGCCCTTCTCTGAACTCATTCAAGTAGCTCTACATCCTTCCTTAAAATTCCTTAAAATGAGGTCTTCAGACATGTATATAATATTCCAGGTGTGGCCTGACCATTGCCTTATACAAGGGGATAATCACTTCTTATCCTATTCCTATATATTTCACAGGACACCATGAGCTACTCTTGCAGCCTTGTCTGCACTGCTCAGAAAACTTCATATCTGACTGCACAATTACCCCCAGGTCCTTTTCATTCTCTACCACCCTGAGTGTAGTACCACACAGTTCACATATTATTTCAGGGGTTACTGCTACCCATATGCAGTACTTTACATTTGTCAACGTTAACTTCACTTGCCACCTCTCAGCCCATCTGCTCAACTTTTCTAGACCCTGTTACAGTAGCGTACTGTTATTAGTGTCATTAACAACCCTGCCAACCTTCATGTCGTCTGCAAACTTAGATATTAAGCTTCATATATCTTCATCAATTTCATTAATAAATAGAGAAAGCAACAATGGACCCAACACTGAACCCTGGGAGATTCCACTAATAAAATTAGTCCACGAAGAGCAGTGTCCATTGATTGCCACTCTCTGTCTTCTCCCACTCAACGATCCCTTTTTCCATAGCAGCAATTTGCCCCAGTGCCACATTGCTCCAATTTGTACAGCAGTCTTCCATTTGCAACAGTATCAAACGCCTTCTAAGGTCAAGTATATGATATCAAAATTATTCTTTGCATATAGCTACTTTGTGACCACATCATAGTATTCAATCAAATTGCTCAGACAAGACTTACCCTTAACAAACCGAAGCCTTATCTGAACTATAACTGAAGTCTTGTCTAGATGATCCGGCAGTGCTTCTTTGACCAGTGCCTCCATTTATTTATATCCCCGGATCAGAAATTAAACTAACAGGTCTGTAATTACTTGTGTCAACCTTTGATCCTCTTCATGAATTGGCGTCATATTTGCACACCCCCAGTCCATGGGTACCTCCTCTAAGTCCGAGGAAGCTCTCATAATTATAGCTAAGGGTTTGCTTACTTCCATTAATATAACTGGATATATCCCATCCACCCCAGGTGCCTTATGTTTATCTTCAACAATTTCTGCTCCACATTGCTCTCGGTTATTACAAAATCATTTAGCTCACTGCCAGAGTTTAATACACCTCTGGCATTCTCCTCCCTGAATAACTCTTCATGTGTAAATATAGATGCAAAATACTCATTCAGTTTGCTAGCTACCTAAGCAGGATTATCAACAGTTGAACCATCAATATCAAGTGGACCAATCTGATTCATCCCCTTCCTTCTAGAGTTTACATAAGTAAAGAACTCTTTGCTGTTTTTCTTTGCATTATTTGCCAATTTTTTTGTAATCTGCCTTTGCTTGCCTAATGTTCTTTGTGACTTGATTACAGACCAGTTTATATCTACCATAGGTTTCTGTGTCACCTGTTAATTTATATGTATCCCATGCACTTTCCTTCTCTGCCACATGTCTCATTACTTCATCTGACATCCATTTAGGTCTAAATCTTGAACAGTATTTCTTAGTTGGTATGAAAAGCGTAGTAGCTTCCAGAATCAATTCTTTGAATGCTTCCTGTTTAGAATTTGCTGTTGGTAACATTATCAGTTGATCCCACTGTATAGAATTTAAAAACTGTCTCAGATCACCGTAGTCACCTTTACGAAAGCAAAAACCTTTACCCCTGATGGTAAATCCCACATCAGCACACTGTGATCATTGCCACCTAGTGGTTCCTTTATCTGCAGATTCTTGATGCATGAAGAATCGCTACTGATAATCAGATCAAGAGTATTACTCCCTCTAGTTGCCTCCCGAACATGCTGCTGTAGAAAACAATAATCCAATAAATCCACAAAAGCCTTGCTAGTCTGTGAGTGATCAAACCATTAGTTCCAGTCAATATCTGGAAAATTAAAATCCCCCATTATAAGACAATCTGATTTACTGGCCCACTCATTATACTCATCTGAGTCATTAGTTCTATAACACACTCCTACTCAATTTTGCTTTGCCAGTGCGTTTATGTCACACCAAGCTGACTTAATGCTGCACTGTCCACCCATATCCAATGGCTGCACTTCCTTAGATTTGATGTGTTTCTTTACTAATACCATAACCCCATTCCCTTCCTGCCCTGTCTATTCTTTCTGTACACATTGTGCTGCCCAAATTCCAATTCTGCATTCCTTATATCTGTGTGACACCATCTCTCTGATATCCCAACAATATCTGGCTTTGATGTTTTGACCAACACCCCAAATTCATCAAATTTACTTACCAAACTCTTAGCATTGGTGTAAACACAAATATACATGCACCTGTTCTTATTCTTAGCTACCCTAATACAGCTCATGTTATTATTTGTTCAGTGATGACTCCCAACAGGCTCTGAAATCTCCTGCTATTTGTTTTCTAGGCTGCAGCTCATTCCAATAGAAGCAGTGCAAGAATCACTTTCACCTGTGCCAGCAGCTACTGTTAATCTATTAGTCCATGTATCCCCCCCCAGGTTAGCAGTTTTCTGACCCGCCTAACACTGCCTCAACAGCATCAGTAAATATTCTTGCACCTTTTTTATTTAAATGTATCCCATCCCTGTAGAAGCTGTCTCTCCTGTTAATGAACACAGACCAGGCTGAAAAAAATTCTACCCCATGAGCCTTGCACGATCTCTCCATTGATTGTCAAGGCTCTCATCATCATATATTCCCTCCTATCGTGTCTCGGCAGAATTGCAGACACTTTCAAATTCAACCCTAACTCACAGCTTTTTTTCAACATTGACTTGTACTTGTTAAGTAATTGCATGTTTGATGTTTGTCCAGATATTACATAGGGGCAGATTACGATGCAAAGTCAAGTCATAAATTGCCTTTGCAGTTAAAGGTCAAAGGAGTTGTTGAAGTACTGCAATACTATAGGTGGTAGATGACTTTCATCAACCGGTGAAATACCACCACTTTGCTATTGGAGGCTTGAAGTGGTGAAACCCATGTTTCGTCTCTAGAGCAAAGTTTCCGGCAAACACCCCCCCCCCCCCCCCCCATACTTCTCCTTCAACCCATGCACGGCACTAAGTACTATAGGTTTTGATACCTTTCGTGTTTGGGGTTTTCATAAAAAAAAAAAAAATTTGAAATTTTTTGAGACTTTACAAATGCCAAGTGAAAAGTTTTTCCCATTAATTACAAGGCTGTTGAAAAAGGTCATTTGCAAGGTACTGGCCATAAACAGCTATTTTCTAAATATGATTAATGGCTACAGCTGAAAAATTACAAGAAATTACAAAAAAAATTGCAAAATAACAAAATTTCTAAGAGCCGAAAAATCCAAGAATTTAAAGTCAGGGCACTTAAAATGAAACCACAAGGTAAAGTTTGTAAACACATGCACTGGTATCTTTAACTTGTATTTACTTTGCTGTTTGTATGTGGAAAATGTTGCCCATCTAAAAAATATTGATTTATATAGCAAGCACCATTTTGTATGTTATACATACAAAATAGTGCTTGGAATTTCATATGTAATGAAATTCTATATTTATGTAAATATAGAAATAAATATTTTGAATCTGAAGTGTAGCTTTAAACATATATGTAAATTTTTAATTATACCAGTTTCTTGATTTTACATTTTGCATGAAAGCAGTTTACAGAATGGTATTTCACTGTGTTCTGATAGAAAAAAAACATTGCTTTTCATAATTTTATTTTTATGGTGCAAAGAAAGTAATGGCATATTTTATAATGAATTAGCAGTTATTTAAGACTAATAAGTTAGACATTTTGGTGTAATTTTTCTCCTAATCTTGGATATCCTATTTTGTGTTTTTATTATATATCAGACCTTTAATTCAAAAATGCTTTTATATATATATATATTTATTTTTATTTATTTATTTTTTTTTCTAGAATAACTTGGCAGGTAGTGGTTCTGGTGACTGGGATGGAGATGAAAGGAGGGAATGGTAAATCATGTGGTAGTATTTGACAAACAAGAAGTATTATGATAATAATAAAGGGAAAGAATTTAATTACAATCAAGAAACGTTTACTATTCTTTACAGCTTTCCTCTCTTCTTGTATATACTTTATTTCTTTTATTGACTTATACAAAATAACTGTAATTTAAGTTGCCCTATTTAGAGGCTTTTGCATATGAAATTATTGGTTAGATTGTCTTTAGATTTAGAATGCATGTTTCAAATGATACAATAAAGAATTTTTTAAAGAAGTTGTAGCATTCACCATTAGCAGGCCAAAGGGTAGATATTCAAGACAAATGTTCTGTGCAATGCCTATCACTATCCCAGTATGATTGAAATCAAAGGAGAGTGTACCATAATGTCTGTGACAAGATGTGTGTCACATGCAAGTGTTACTAGTTTTCAAGTCCACAAGTACATGAATATGAGCATGGTTGGACTTGATCATTTACTTAATTCCCTAAAAGTGACACTAGTTCACATCTAGGGAATATAAGGAGGCCATGGTGTACAAAACTTCAGATGGATGACCATTATTAGTGAAAGATATTGTGTAATGGTTTTTATATTCAGAGGAGCACCATCATGTATAACCTTGTGATCCAAAGATGTCCATGCTGCAGAAAGAATGGAATTATCACATCACATTACATTACATTAATCACATCACATTACATTACATTAATCACATCACATTACATATCATATTAATTAAAAAAAGGTAGGGTTATTAAACTTGAAGAGCTCACAGGTCACATTAGGGTTCTATACTAGTGCATATGTACTACACAGTGGTGTGGAATTACTAAAAGAAGTGTATGCATATGTTAGACATTTTAGTGTACTGACCTTTTTATTTGAGAGATTGAATTTGCAATCTCTCAAATAGCAAGACATGAATATTTGTATAATTCATGGATTTTTATTAAAATTTTGAAATTGAGAATGAACTAATAAACTATCACTAGTAAATTTATATCAGATTTCAGTGAAAGAAAATGACAGAAAAACTTGATCAGTTGGAAATGAATTTCAGATGTAAATAACTATAAAAGCTTAATAGTAAAAGAAATTGAAAAAGTGTTCAATTTCAGAGAGAGAGAGAGACTGTTTTCAACATAAAATTGTTTATTGTAAAAATTAATCAGTAACAGTTGTTGAAAGAGAGATGGTACATAAGGGAATGTTATTATAATGTATTAATATTAAAATAATTTTTAGGTCGGAATATAAGTATATAAATAACCACAACAATACTTGTATTTAAACATACATACTACCATTTTCAAGATTCTTCTGAATATTTATTTCAGTTCCTCATTTAGACCTCATATTAAAGCCTAAATGGGGAAATAACCAATGCCCATTGTCCATGTCAGGCATATCCACTTTTTCTATACATAAAGGTGAGAAAACTGAGTTTGCTACTTAGTGCATCAGTCTCATGTTGTGGAGGCACTTTGGCACAAGTTGGCTTGGTATTGTAAATAACTATAAACATTACTATAAATAAAAAGCACTGCTCCAATAGAAAAGTACATTGCCTTTTATTTAAAGTGTATGCCACTGTCCAGCTTGGGTTTTGACTCTTATTGGAGTCTCATCAGTGATCAAGTAGGCATTGTGAGGGCCCGAACAATCCAGTACCAAGATATATCCACAATATGTGAGATACAAAATGGTGTAGCAAGTAAGGCAGACATAATTAAGTTCAGGATAAGATTGATGCACTAAGTCGCAAACCCAGTGTGCTCACCACTACATATGGAAAGAGGCTAGCCTGGCATGTACAATGAGTGTTTATAGATTTCATATCTTAAGCCTTTTGCCTTGAATCCTTAAATGTTAATTTAATTCTTGAATTCTTTAATTTTATAATTATAAAAAATTATAAAAGACTGAAAATATGATGCATTACTTAATCTTATGAAGATGTTACGTGACTCCTGTTATTACCAGCTTCTGCTTGCTATTCCCTCTTCCCAATTTGGGTTTGTTGTTGTTATTTGGTTTTTAGGAGCATTAGCAACTAAGGCCATATTGCTCCAGGGATATGCGGTGGTCATTAGCATTAGCATTATTAGAGGCATATGATGCAAGGAAGCAGTCTTATTCAGCATCAGCCAAAAAAAAAAAAAAAACACCACTCCCATTTCACCCCTCCATTCGTTCGAAATACCTGTCCAGCTGAGCCTTAAATTTGTTTAGGCTATCAACTTCAACAACAAGTGATGGAAGTCTGTTCCACCAACCAACTACCCACTGGCTAAAGGCAAATTTCCACACATCTATCTTACATCAGTCTTTCCTCAATTTGAATTGATGCCCTCTCAGGTGATTATTCTGAGCAAGAGGAAGAATCCCATCGGCATTGAGCATGCTCAAACCATTCAAGGCCTTATACACCTCTATCAGATCACCTCGCCGGTGCCTAGTCTCCAGACTCTGTAATTTGCAAAACTTAAACCTTTCTTTGTAAGAGCAACCCTTTGTTCCATTCACTAATCTTGTTGCCCTTCTCTGTACTCGTTCCAGCAGCTCTACATTCTTCTTGAAATGAGGCCTCCAGACCTGTATACAGTACTCAAGGTGTGGCCTGACCATTGCCTTATACAAGGGAATAATCACCTCCCTATCCCTGCTAGAAAAATTCCTGTATATCATTGACAAGACACCATGAGCTACTCTTGCAGCTCGTCTGCACTGCTCAGAGAACTTCATATCTCCCTGCACAATTACCCCTGCCGACCGGGCTAGCTGGGTGGGTAAAGTGCCTGCCTGGCAACCCAAAGGTCGCGGGTTCGATTCCCGCCTCGGGCTTGGATCATTGTACTGCAAAAACCTTGGGAGGTGCATTATGGCCACAGAAGCCTATGCGCCAACAACTACCAAAAAAAAAAAAAAAAAAAAACAATTACCCCCCAGGTCCTTTTCATTCTCTACCACTGTCAGTGTAGTACCGCAGAGTTGATACGTTGCTCTGAGGTTACTGTTTCCCATATGTAGTAGTTTACATCTGTCAATGTTAAACTTCATTTGCCACCTCTCAGCCCATCTGCTCAACCTTTCCAGATCCTGTTGCAGCAGCATAGCATCAGTAATGTCCTTAACAACCCTGCCAACCTTTGTATTGTCTGCAAACTTGGACATTAAGCTTGATTGATATACCATAATCAATATCATTTATAAATACAGAAAACAACAACGGACCCAACACTGAACCCTGAGGAACTCCACTAATAACATTAGTCCACATTGAGCAGTGTCCATTGATTACCACTCTCTGTCTGCTGCCATTCAACCATCCCTTTATCCATAGCAGCAATTTGCCACCAATGCCACACTGCTCCAATTTGTGCAGCAGTCTTCCACGTGCAACAGTATCAAAAGCCTTTCTAAGATCCAAATATATAATATCAAAGTTATTCCCTGCATCCAGTTCTTTTGTGACTACATCATAGTATCCAATCAAATTAGTCAGTAGTAGTAGTAGTCAGGCAAGACTTTCCTGTATCAAAACCATGACCCTTTCCAGGATGCGGAAAGGTCATTCCCTGACCTTTCCGCATCCTCCATATTCAGTGGTCATGGGCTCGAACCTCGGTCCAATCAAGAAGTGTGTGCTACGCACTGCTGCTCCTGCCCACCTGGCTATGGAGGCACCAATTTGGGTTTATTCCCTGTATTGATAAGATTATTATAAATGATAGTGAGAAGTTTAAAATTATTACTACTAAGGCCATAGCAACCACTGTTCATTACCACTCATGATAAATCTAAAGCTAGTGGGGTATTTGTGAAATTTATCTATGGAATAAAGATAAAGCTAATGGTAATGCTAATGGTTTTGGTTTTTAATTTTTTGTAATGTCATACATTTTTTAATAGTGTTATTGGCATTGATTTTGTTAATGTAATAAATATTTCTTCATTTATTGTCAGTTTTAAAATGTTATAATAGAATTTTTTGCAGAATATTGCAAAATTGTTTGAAGACATCCACTGTTGTAATGATAAAGTTTTGTTGCAACTCTTTGATAGATTTGTATATACAATATAAACAGGCATACTGAGTTTATATTAATGTGAAAGAGATTTAAAAATGTTAATAAAAGGAAGAGTGGTAATTTGGATTTGGAAGGCTTCAATAGGTGTGTTGTTGTGTTTGTAGTCTAATTTTTGAGTAAAATGCATTAGGTTGAGATATCATTCTTTTTTTTTTTTTTTTTTTGATCATATTGAATTAGGTCTAAAGTTAGCTCTCTATTTAAAATCATTTTTCATCATCTCCCTAAGACTTTCATCTTTAATAATATTTCAGTTACCTGTGATAATGTGTCCATAGTATTTATCAAAAATGGTTCATAAATGGATTTTTCACAGTGACAAGGGAGATCATTAGTTTCAGAATTGTCATGTTAGAAGCCAAATGTTTGTTATTGCAGTTGTAAAGCCATATTGTTTCATAACTGAAAATGGCATAATATTAATTTTATATTCCTTATCAAACGGTAGTAGATACCTATATTTGTTAACTAAAGAATGTGAGAAAATTCACAACATTCATATGGAGGAAAGGTTAATTTTCCAAATTTGTGTGTGGCGCCTCCGTAGCCAGGTGGGCAGGAGCAGTAGTGCGTAGCACATGCTTCTTGATTAGACTGGGGTTTGAGCCCGTGACCACCAAATACAGAGGATGCGGAAAGGTCAGGAAATGACCACCGCATATCCCCGGAGCAATATGGCCTTAGTTGCTAATGCTCCTAAAAACCAAATAACAACAACAATCCAAATTTGTGAAAACAAATATCACAAATGATAAGTTTTAGATGAATATTTTTCAAATGATAAGACTGCATGGTAGGAATGTTTTAAGTATAAAATTTTTAAGACAAACAGAAAGTTTTTAATAGTCTCTATGTTTACTATGTTAATATCTTAGTTAATAAACGGATTGTTGAAATTACACCAACTGGATTTGATTTCACAGTGTATTTTTTTTTTTTTTTTTTGCACATTTACATCCAGACTTAAATACAGTGTTCTGTGTTTAGATTATTAGTAGCATTCTGTTAAAATTAATTAGTCCACATGGGTAAAAAAGATTTATATGTGCACATAAATACATTTTCAATGTATTCTTAAATATCACTGTTTTCAATGATGCAGGTAAAATTTTAATTTTTGTATTATTAAAGCAATGAAAAATGAAAATACAAAAGTTCTAGGTCAGCAGCTTTATTAATATTAAGTTTTATTTCTTACTTTTGGAGCTGTGTCCATTTTTTAATGATGTTGAGTGTGTTTGAGGTTTGTCTGATGTATTTAATATAGTACAAGTTGACAAATATATAACATTAGAAATTTTGCAAAAAGACTTTTGTAAAGCTGTATCATCAGTAATATTTTCAGTGTTGTCTATATTTGGGCAGGTAAGATAACACTTCAGATCTTCACATTTTCAGTGGTTAAAGTGTGGTTAAGCAAGGTATTAATGTGTCAGAGTTAAAGTTTTTAAAAGTCAGTAAATTGTGTTACACACACACTAAGAAATGTAAATCAAATTCATGTAAAACTACTTCTAGCACAAAGTAGCATATAAAGAATGTAATAGTGTGAAATGTATAAATTAGGAATAATGATAAATCAGATTAAGTGTGAAAATCGTGGATTACTTGTGGTCACTGTACAGATTGCCAGCCTATAAGAAGAATAATGAAATATAAAGTAGTTAGAAAGCTCAAAAAATGTGAAAACTTGAACCATATTATGCATACAAAAAACAGTAAATTAATTACCAGTGATGATATAAAGTTTATCGATAAATAATATACACTCAGTTGATCACTGAATTATGGCCACCTACCTAATACAATGTTTTGCTACCATTCGCACAGATAACAGCCGCTATTTCCCGAGGCATCAACTCCACTAGATGTGTGAAAACTTGCAGCCATGCTGCTTACATTTCTCTATATTACTTCACAGTGTTGGAATAGATGATGGTTGCATGCCCATACACCTCATTTCCCATTCCAAAACATCCCACAGGCATTCACTTGGATTGAGGTCAGGTGAATCTGAAGGCCAATCAAGATGGGTGATATCGTTAGTGAGTTCCTTGAACCATCCGGTCATAGTTTGGGCCCAATGATATAATGCATTATCATCTCGAAAGATCCCATTTCTATCCAGGAAAATATGCAACACAGCAGGGTGCACATGGACTCCTAAGAGCTGTTGGTAGATCTCACCAGTGAAACGTTGGCCCATATGCACCAGAGGTTCCTAGTTCTTGCTTACAAAACATGCTGCATATTAAGCATCCACACTACCTGCCTGGATATTGGGTTGATGGGCTCTAGTTACTTTCACCACACACGAAGGCATCCGTCAGTGTGTTGCATCAGGTATTTGGGCCCATCCAACAGCTTATGTCTGTGTGACACCATGTCTCTGGTATCCCAACAATATCTGCCTTTGATGTCTTGACTAGCACTTCAAGTTCATCGAATTTATTAACTATACTCCTCACATTATTTACATGCAAGTATACATGCACCTGTTTCTACTCTTAGTTACCCTAACACAGCCCATGTATTTACTTTAAAAAAAAGCCCATTTATTTATATGACTCCCAGGACTGCTGGGAGTCATAGTTCTACTATGACTCCCAGCAGCCCTGGAAATTCCCATTGCCTTGCTTTCCTGGCTGCTGCTCAATTGCATTTCAATAGAAGTAGTGCAAGAATTACTTTTACCTCTGCCAGCGGCTACTGTTAATCTATTAGTCCGTGTATCCCCCCTCAAGCTAGTAGTTTTCTGACCCACCTAACTCTGCCTCGATAGCATCAGCAAATATTCTTGCATCCTTTCTATTTAAGTGTATCCCACCCCTGTAGAAGCAGTCTCTCCTATTAACAAGCACAGACCAGGCTGAGAAAAATTCTACTCCTATTTGGAAGACAGATTCATTTCTGAAGACAATTCACGATTTTAATTCATAAACGAGCAAGTTTTTTAAATTAATTAAATGTAACATTCTTATCGACACAGCGACTGGTCACCACCCGAGTATTGTTTAGACTGATTCCAAGTCGTGAAATATTCAGCGACATCATTGTCAAATATAAGTATACATGACTGTCTGATTTTATTTTACTGTTGGTGAATTTACATTTTTTGTGTGTGCATACTCTGATCGTTGTCAGAGGGGAATATGTTTAATTTTACAATACACAAATTTGTTGCATAACAGTCTGGCTGTGGACAGTGTTTTCGTTTTTAATGTGTATCGCACTAGATTTGGCTTTCATTTTTTTTTTTTTTTTTTTTTCATCTGGAATGAAAAACTCCAAGGTCTAGGAATGAGTTATTACTATGCCAACAAGAAACACATTTCAACCACGGCTTGTTTGATCCTCGCGTATGGTGTTCTGCACCTGACCAGTGTATTGGGAGGGACCGTTCCCATAATTAGCGTTTATCCCGTGTTGTTCAGAGAGGTAATAAGCAATGACCAGGCAGAGTAAAGCGTCTACAAAGCATTAGGTTTCGTTAAGTTTATGGTTTTGAGATTTTCATTTGCCATTTTCACAACATTGTCTATTGCTCTGTTTCTATACAGCCAACAAGTCCTTGTTACTGGCCACGAGTAATACATTTCATAAAATTAACCCCGGGGGCTCACATCTGGTGAGTATGGGCTTGGAAACCCAGGGCCCTGAGCTGGATATCATCATTCTTCTATTTCTTGGTGATTCCTTTCTATTTCTCTTTCTCTGTCTCAGGGTAACTCTGGAATTTTTTTTTTTTTCTTTTTTTTTTTTCTTTTTTTTTCTTTTCTTTTTTTTTTTTTTTTTTGGCTGGTGCAGCATATGCCTCAAGCTTCCTTGTACCATATGGCTAATAATAATAAAAATAATAATAATAACTGTTTTATATGTACTGTATCTGTTCTGTTTTCGTTTGTGCCGGGAAAATTTGTTGCAAACTTAATTGAAGGAGTACCTTGGGAAAAGAGAGGGGGAAATAAAACAAAAAAATTCAGCAAATCACAGAGATCTTCATTTGCTTTATTGTCAGAAAAAATTCTGCAGCTCTTATCAAGCATCATGTACCATTCTGTGATTCTACATTTTTAAGTTTCTCGGAAAATTAAAAAATTATTACTCATTACCATCATTTTTTTCCAACTTCCGATAGAAAGGCTGATGATGTAAGTAAATTTATTATTCCACTTTTCATTAGTTTCCAGTTTTCGTTCACAAATTGTGGATTCATAATTTATGAATGTGGGCCATTCACAAATTATGAATGATCCATGACGTCCAGTTTTGATACTAATATATGTTAGTCATTGCTGTAGATTTATTTATTTTACTATTCTTTGCATTCTGTTGCAATTTGAGAGAACAATTTGATTTTATTACTCTGGTGTCAGTATTTTTTATTTATTTATTTATTGAAGATTTGTTGAAGGATCATTTACAGATCAGAGAAAGATATAATATAAATTTTAAAAAGCTGTTTTCCTTGTCCGCACTTTTTTTTTTTTTTTTTGCTCTTAGTGAACAACGTATGCACACCTCTGAATAGAGAAGTACGCATTGATTTGTTTTGTGCGCAATGCAATGCCAACTTTGTAGTGATTCTGTGATAATTGATTTTATTATTAAATGTAAGTGAATTTATTATTCCAGTTTTCATAAGTTTACATTATGGACTATTTAAAAATTATGAATGGTCCATGACGTCAGCAATCGTCAAACGTTGTATAGTTTGTAATAATAATAGTACCTCGACAGCAATGGTGCAACACAGGAGGCCATACACACACCCGTGTATTGTGCTCTGCAGTAGCAGCCACTAGGATTACTGGAAGAGAAACGAGAGACCAGCAACAGAAGAACCCAAAAGATCACAAGCTGATTGGCCAAACTTATGATGGTGCATGTGTCATGAATGGGCATATTAATGGGTTGCAGAGTAAAGTTATCAAGGCCTATCCTTTAGCAATATTTACACATTGCTATGCCCAGGTTTTGATCTTAGTTCTGAAGTAAAGCCAATCAAATATCAAGGAATGTCGATTGTTTTTCCAAACCATCAGTGGAGTGGCACCATATTTTTCTATATCATCGAAAAGAGTAAATGTTTTGCAAGATTTTTTTACTAAACAATTGCCCTCCATTGCAACCAGATGGAACTTTACTTCCTGTTTAACAAACACAATAAAACTGTCACAGAATTCAACTTATTAAATTTTTTAAACACATTGTGGAGAATTCTTGGGAATGGAACGTAGATGCTGTAATAAGAGCTCGTGGTTTTTTGAATTTCTTGCAAGATTTTCAAACAATTTTGTTGCTAGAAATTTTTTCTGTTCTGTTTGGCTACACTGATGTCTTGAATAATATATTGCAAACTTCATCCTATGACATATTGCACTGTTGTGAAAAGGTACATGATACTATGAAACTGCTTAGGAATGACAAGGAATATGGATTATATGATATTTGGATTTCTGCAAAGAAAAGCATACGGTTGAGGAGCCAAAGCCTAAAAGACAAAAAGGATCTGAAGAATTAGCATTAGCATTAGCATTAGTAGAGGCATTTGATGCAAGAAAGCAAGCTTATGCAGCATCAGCCAAAAAAAAAAAAAAAAAAAAACCCACTTCCACTTCACCCCTCTGTTCGTTCAAAATACCTGTCCAGCTGAGCCTTAAACTTATTTAGGCTATCAACCTCCACCACAAGGGATGACAGTCTGTTCCACCAACCAACCACCCGCTGGCTAAAGGCAAATTTCCGCACGTCTATCCTACATCTGTCTTTCCTCAATTTGAATTTATGCCCTCTCAAGTGATTATTCTGAGCTAGAGGAAGAATCCCATCAGCATTGAGCATGCTCAAACCATTCAAGGCTTTATACACCTCTATCAGATCACCTCGCTGGTGCCTAGTCTCCAGACACTGTAATTTGCAAAACTTAAGCCTTTCTTCATAAGAGCACCCCTTTGTTCCATTCACTAATCTTGTTGCCCTTCTCTGTACTCGTTCCAGCAGCTCTACATCCTTCTTGAAATGAGGCCTCCAGACCTGTATACAGTACTCTAGGTATGGCCTGACCATTGCCTTATACAATGGAATAATCACCTCCTTATCCCTGCTGGAAAAATTCCTGTATATCATTGACAATACTCCATGAGCTACTCTTGCAGCCCGTCTGCACTGCTCAGAGAACTTCATATCTGCCTGCACAATCACCCCCAAGTCCCTTTCATTCTCTACCACTGTCAGTGTAGTACCACAAAGTTGATACGTTGCTCTGGGGTTGCTGTTTCCCATGTGTAGTACTTTACATTTGTCAATGTTAAACTTCATTTGCCACCTCTCAGCCCATCTGCTCAACCTTTCCAGATCCTGTTGCAGCAGCATAGTGTCAGTAGTGTCCTTGACAACCCTGCCAACCTTTGTATCATCTGCAAACTTGGACATTAAGCTTGATATACCATCATCAATATCATTTATAAATACAGAAAACAACAATGGACCCAACACTGAGCCCTGAGGGACTCCACTAATAACATTAGTCCACGATGAGCAGTGTCCATTGATTACCACTCTCTGTCTTCTCCCCCTCAACCACCCCTTTATCCATAGCAGCAATTTGCCTCCAATGTCACACTGCTCCAATTTATGTAGCAGTCTTCCATGTGCAACAGTATCAAAAGCCTTTCTAAGATCCAAGTATATAATATCAAAGTTATTCCCTGCATCCAGTTCTTTTGTGACTGCATCATAGTATCCAATCAAGTTGGTCAGGCAAGACTTCCCCTTAACAAAACCATGCTGTGTCTGAGCTATAACTGAAGTCTTGTCTAAATGATCCTGCAGTGCTTCTTTAACCAGTGCCTCCATTAATTTTCCTGGAACAGAAGTTAAGCTCACAGGTCTATAATTACTTGTGTCAGCCTTTGATCCTCCTTTGTGAATTGGGGTCACATTTGCACATTTCCAGTCTATGGGTACCTCCCCTGAGTCCAAGGAAGCTCTCATAATTATGGCTAAGGGTTTGCTTACTTCCTTTGCTGCCTCCTTTAATATAACTGGATAGATCCCATCCACCCCGGGTGCCTTTCTTGTGTTTATCTTCAACAGTTTCTCCTCCACTTTACTCCCAGTTATTTCAAGATTCTGTAGCTTACTGCTAGAGTTGAATACACCTCTGGCATTCCCTTTGCTGAATAACTCCTCATGTGTGAATGTCGATGCAAAATATTCATTTAGTTTGTTAGCTACCTGAGCAGGATCATCAACAGTTGACCCATCAATATCAAGTGGACCAATCTGATTCATCCCCTTCCTTCTAGAGTTTACATAAGTAAAGAACTCTTTGCTGTTTTTCTTTGCATCCCTTGCCAAGGATTTCTCGTAATCTGCCTTCGCCTGCCTAACCTCCTTTGTAACTTGGTTCCATATCAACTTGTATCTATCATAGGCTTCTGTGTCATGTGTTAATTTGTAAGTATCCCATGCATTTTTCTTCTCTGCCATATGCCTCATTAGTTCATCTGACATCCATTTTGGCCTAAACCTTGAACAATATTTCTTAGTTGGTATGTAAAGCCTAGTAGCTTCCAAGATAAGTTCTTTGAATGCTTCCCATTTTGAATTTGCTGTTGGTAACATCATTGACATTGACAAATGTAAAGTACTACATATGGGTAACAGTAACCCCAGAGCAATGTATCAACTCTGCGGTACTACACTGACAGTGGTGGAGAATGAAAAGGACCTGGGGGTAATTGTGCAGGCAGATATGAAGTTCTCTGAGCAGTGCAGACGAGCTGCAAGAGTAGCTCATGGTGAGGCCTCCAGAAGAGGACAAAAGTGTGTTCCTTCAATTATTCCAGGGAATAATTGACTGCAAGTGCCTGGAGATGGAAAAAAGAACAAATCTCATGAACTAATTAGACATGGGATACATATAAATTAACAGGTGACACAGAAGCCTATAATAGATATAAACTGGTCTGTAACCAAATCACAAAGGAGGTTAAGGAAGGCAACAGCAGATTAAGAGAAATCTTTGGCAAAGGATGCAAGAAAAACAGCAAAGAGTTCTTTACTTATGTAAACTCTAGAAGGAAGGGGATGAATCAGATTGGTCCATTTGATATTGAGGGTTCAACTGTTGATGATCCTGCTCAGGTAGCTAACGGACTAAATGAATATTTTGCATCTACATTCACACATGAGGAGTTAATCAGGGAGGGGAATGCCAGAGGTGTATTAAACTCTGGCAGTAAGCTAGAGAATCTTGTAATAACTGAGAGTAAAGTGGAGGAGAAATTGTTCAAGACAAAGACAAGAAAGGCACCTGGGTAGTAGTAGTAGTAGTAGTAGTAGTGGCATGTGATGCAAGAAAGCAAATATATGAGTTCAGGCAGCATCAGCCAAAAAAAAAAAAAAAAAAATCACACCTTTCCCTCCAAATGCCTGTCCAGTTCCTCCTTAAATTTATTCAACCTATCAACTTCCACAACGACAGATGGAAGTTTGTTCCAGCAATTAACCACCCGCTGGCTGAAGGCAAATTTCCGCACATCTATTCTACATCTGTCTTTTCTTAATTTGAATTTATGCCCCCTTAGGTTCGTAATCTGAACAAGTGGAAGGATCCCATCAGAATTCAGCATGCTCAACCAATTCAAGGCCTTATATACCTCAATCAGATCACCGCGCAGGTGCCTAGTCTCCAGCCACTGCAATTTGCAGAACTTAAGCCTCTCTTGGTAAGAGGATCCCTTCATTCCCCTCACCAATCTTGTTGGATGGGATCTATCCAGTTATATTAAAGGAGGCAGCAACGGAAGTAAGCAAACCCTTAGCCATAATTATGAGAGCTTCCTTGGACTCAGACAAGGTACCCATGGACTGGAGATTTGCAAATGTGACCCCCAATCCACAAAGGAGGATCCAGAGGGAGACAGGTAATTACAGACCTCTTAGTTTAACTTCTGTTCCAGGAAATTAATGGATGCACTGCTTAAAGAAACATTGCAGGATCATCTCAACAAGACTTCAATTATAGCTCGGACACAGCCAGGGTTTGTTAAGGGGAAGTCTTCTCTGACCAGTTTGATTGGATACTATGATGTAGTCACAAAGGAACTGGATGCAAAGAATAATTTCGATATCATATATTTGGATCTTAGAAAGGCTTTTGATACTGTTGCACATGGAAGACTGCTGCACAAATTGGAGCAGTGTGGCATTGGGGCAAAGTGCTACTATGAATAAAGGGATGGTTGAGTGGGAGAAGACAGAGTGGTAATCAATGGACACTGCTCTTCGTGGACTAATGTTATTAGTGGAGTCCCCCAGGGTTCAGTGTTGCGTCCAGTGTTGTTTCTGTATTCATCAATGATATTGATGATGGTATATCAGGCTTAATGTCCAAGTTTGCAGATGATACGAAGGTTGGCAGGGTTGTTAATGGCACTAATGACAGCATGCTGCTGCAACAGGATCAAGAAAAGTTGAACAGATGGGCTGAGAGGTGGCAACTGAAGTTTCGAATTGGCAAATGTAAAGTACTGCGTATGGAAAGCAGTAACCCCAGTGTAACGTATCAACTGTTTGTTGTTGTTGTTGTTTGGTTTTTTTTTTTTGGAGCATTAGCAACTAAGGCCATATTGCTCCGAGATATGCGGTGGTCATTCCCTGACCTTTCCGCATCCTCCATATTTGGTGGTGACGGGCTCGAACCCCGGTCTAATCAAGAAGCGTGTGCTATGCACTGCTGCTCCTTCCCACCTGGCTACGGAGGCGCCTGTATCAACTGTGTGGTACTACGCTGACAGTGGTAGAGAATGAAAAGGACCTGAAGGTAACTGATCAGGCAGATATGCAGTTTTCTGAGCAGTGCAGATGGTTTGCAAAAATAACTGACGGTGTCTTGTCAATGATATACAGGAATTTTTCTAGCAGGGATAAGTAGGTGATTATCTCCATGTATAAGGCAATGGTCAGGCCACACTTCGAGTACTGTATACAGGTCTGGAGGCCTCATTTTAAGAAGGATGTAGAGTTGTTGGAATGAGTACCGAGAATGGCAACAAGATTAGTGAATGGAACGAAGGATTGCTCTTACAAAGAAAGGCTTAAGTTTTGCACATTACGGTGTTTGGAGAGTAGTCACCTGCGAGGTGATCTGATTGAGGTGTATAAAGCCTTGAATTGTTTAAGCATGCTCAATGCTGATGGGATTCATCCACTTGCTCAGAATAATCGCCTGAGAGGGCATAAATTCAAATTGAGGAAAGACAGTTGTAGGATAGATGTCCAGAAGTTTGCCTTAGCCAGCGGGTGGTTGATTACTGGAACAAACTTCCATCTGTCATTGTAGAAGTTGATAGCTTAAACAGATTCAAGGCAGAACTAGACAAACATTTGGAGCGAGCGGATGGGTGAAATGAGAAGGGTGTGTGTGTGTGTTTTTGGCTGATGCTATATAAGCTTGCTTTCTTGCATCATGTGCCCTTGCTAATGCTAAAAACAGAAGGAACCGCCAGTTGAGAAAGAAGACTTCAGCAGAAGATAAAATAATTAACAGTTAAGATAGGCCAATTGTCCCCATACCAACAGGGCAATAAGAGTAAGAAATTAATTGGAAAAGTGATGAGCATCTTCAAGAGAGACAGCATCCATGGCAAACATGAGACAAAATCAGAGAATAGAAGAGTACTTGGACACATAGAAGCAGAACCACCTTGCACTCAGCAAGAGACTACGCCGATACAAAGAGAGCGCCAAGAGGAAAATAAACGAATATTCGATGAGGAACAAAGAGGCTTCTACAGGAGTCTTAGAGAAGACAGGAAAGAGGGGAACTGGCCACCCGAGCATAAGAGGATTGAGGAGTTCTGGGAAAACATATGGAGCAGGGAAGTAAGACATAACAACCGATTCCCCTGGATAGAACTAGAACGCAAGAAAACCAAGGACGGACAGGAAATGAGAGAGTGGGAGATTCAAGAAGAAGTAAAACAGACGATCAAGAACTCTCAGAACTGGCCAACTCCAGGAATAGATAACATCCACAACTACTGGTACAAGAAGCTCACTTGCACCCGCAAGCACCTGGCAGAGCAGTCCACCCAAATGATAAGGCACCCAGAGACAATCCTCAAGTTTCTCACTCAAGGAATCTCATATCTGAAGCCCAAAGAAGGCTTCACATATTTACAAGATCCTGACCAGCCTTACAATTTACAAGATCCTGACCAGCTGCATAACCAGGAAGATATCAGACCACTTGGAGAGCCAGAACATAATGGCCGAATAGCAGAAAGGATGCAAGGAGAAATTACCATAGATGCTGCGGTTATGGAGCAAGCCTACAAGATGCGCCACAACATGTACACAGCCTACATCGATTACCACAAGGCCTTCGACTCCATTCCTCATCGCCTGCTAACAGAGGCTCTGAACATCTACAAAGTCAATCCGATATTGACAAATTTCCTAGGAGAAACGATGGAGAAATGGAGTACCACCATTAAGGTCGAAAACATCACAACCAGGCCAATCCCCATCAGGAGAGGAATCTATTGGGGAACTGCTCTGAGCCTATTATCTTTCTGTCTAGCAATTAACCCACTATCCGCATGCTCAACAGTAGCAAGTATGGATATACCTCAAAGAAGGAAAGAAGAACCTGTACACCCACCTGATGTACATGGATGACATCAAGCTCTACACGGGAACCGAGATGCACCTCCAGCAACTACTCCAGATCACTGAAGAATTCAGCAATGATATTAGGACGGAATTTATTCTAGACAAATGCAAGACCCACGGATTACACCGGGGAAAATTAGTCAACCGAAACTACCAGCTACAGACTGGTGAAGAGATCGAAGCCATGGCAGAGGGAGAAGCCTACAAATACTTGGGGATGATGCAGGCTCAGCAGTTACAGCACTAGGAAATTAAGGCCTGCCTGACCGAAAAATACCATCAGAGACCCAGAAGCCTGCTGAAAGCAAAGCGAAATGGAGGGAACACAGTTAAAGCCATAAAAACCTATGCACTCCCAGTGCTAACATACTCCTTCGGGGTTATAGATTAAACTAACACCGAACTGGAGGATATCATGAGAATGACAAGGACAATGATGACCAAGAGCCGCTAACACCACCCGAAATCTGCCGTGGAGAGACTGACAATTGTCTGGAAAGAAGGAAGAAGGGGCATAATAGATCTCATTGAGCAACAGAAGACAGCGATAGTTAACCTGAAGGATTACTTCCAGAAACACACAGCAGCAGCAGCAGGCCATAAGGCAGAGAGATAAGCGGTATACCCCACTTAAATTAACTGAGGAGTCCCCCAACCAGGAGGTACAAACGAAGCTAGAAAGATGGGCAAAGAAGACACTACAATGATCATCAAGATCACATAGATAAAATTGCTTCCAATGCATGGCTCACGAGCGGGATGCTCTTCCCCGATACTGAAGGATTCATGCTGGCCATCGAAAACCAGGTAATCAACACCAGGAACTATTGAAAATACATCGCCAAGGAGCCCGGAGTGTTCGATGACACATGTCGACTATGCCACCTGGCCTCAGAAACGATCCAACACATCACCGCAGGATGCAAGGTGTTCACCCAGACTGATTACACTCATAGACACAACCAGGTAGCCAGGATAATACATCAGAAGCTAGCAAGGAAATACCAGTTGATCGAAGAAAGTGTACTATACTACAAGTACAAACCCGAGGCAGTACTAGAGACCCCATCCCACAAGCTGTACTTAGTCCGCGCTATAATAACGGATAGGACAGTCCTGCACAACAGACCAGACAACCCTTGTGGACAAGAAGGAAAAAGTTACCTGTCTAATTGACATAGCGGTATTCAACACTGGCAACAAGCCGAAAACCCATAGGGAAAAATCAGGAAGTACACGAACCTAAGACAGGAGATCAAAGAGATGTGGCATATGCAACAAGCAATGAATATTGTGTCAATCACATGTATGGTACCAAAGACCCTACATAACAGCAATAGCGAACACCTACAAGGAACTCCAGAAAGTCGCAGTTCCGAACACCTGTTTGTTTGTTATTTGGTTTTTAGGAGCATTAGCAACTAAGGCCATATTGCTCCTGGCCGGGGATATGCGGTGGTCATTCCCTGACCTTTCCGCATCCTCCGTATGTGGTGGTTACGGGCTCGAACTCCGGTCTAATCAAGAAGCGTGTGCTACGCACTGCTGCTCCTGTCCACCTGGCTACAGAGATGCCCCGAACACCTGTAGGATAGTCAGAGAGTTCCTTGACCAACAGTAACACCAGACAACAACCACCGTGTGTACTTGGTAGCAATACCCGTCACAAGGTGGCACCCCCAATTAGGGAGAAATAATATAAGATAATAATAATATTATTGTTATTATTTATATTAGCCATATGGTGCAAGGAAGTCCGAGGCTTATGTTGCACCAGCCAAAAAAAAAAAAAAAAAAAATTTTCCCGAGTTACCCTGAGAGAGAGAGAGAGAATCAGAAATAGAAAGGAATCACCAAGAAAGAGAAGAATGATGATATTCAGCTCAGGACCCTTGGTGTGCCAAGTCCATACTCACCAGATGCCCTGTGGTTAATTTGTTACTCATTGCAGTAGATTTATTTTATTTTTTTTTTTATCTTCTCTTTGGCTGTGTGTGTAGCACAGTGTTATTGCCACCATCCTTTCCCCACACCGGATGGAAAAGGGCCGAGTTCGAATGCCGTCGATGGCGCGTGGAACTTTAATGGCCTTTTTTTCATTCCGTGGCTAAGTTAGCTGGTCTCAGGTGTAGATATCAAAGTTTATTCCCCCAGAAACCTGGTTTTTTTTCATCCTGCAAACAGGCAAATCAACAAGAGAACATACGCTGTTTACAGACAAAATAAATATATGAGTAGTGTAATCACTATAAAGTATTTAAGCGCAAAGGCCTCATGCTACGAGGTAGAATGACTAATATGTAGGTTAGTGCAAATGCATCATTTTAACATAGCTATCTACCAAATTAGTTAAATTAATTAATTATATTAATTAATTAAATTGGCATCGTTTTGGTTATATCTCATATTGCGACTGCCTTCACATTAATTAATTAATTAATTAACAGGAGAAACAGTCTCTCCTGTTAATTAATTAATTAACAGGAGAAACAGTCTCTCCTGTTAACAAGTAGAGACCAGGCTGAAAAAAATTCTACCCCTTGAGCCTTGCACAATCTTTCCAGAGCCGAATTGATCGACAGGGCTCTCATCATATACTCCCTCCTATCGTGACACTCCTAATGCTAAACTACTTTGGTAGATAGCTAGGATAAAATGATGCATTTGCACTAACCTACATAGTAGTGTAATCATTTACGGGGGAACCCTAATATCCTAATTTTTTTTGTTTACTATTCTTTGCATTTCGTTACAATTTGACAGAACGATTTGTAATTTTATTACTCTGATATCAGTATTTCTTTTATTGAAAATTTGTTGGTGGATCATTTACAGATCGGAGAAAGATTATAATATGAATTTGCACCAATCACTCAGAACTCAACTTCTTTCTCTGAGACTTTTGTGATCACTGGCTCAGAGACGCTAAATATAAGAACTGACTTTGCAAATTAGATGGTGATTATTTAAAATGTTTTTTGTAAATATTGTACATGCACGCTGACAACCAAGTTAAGTGATAGTGAAAGGCATCGTAACTACAAATTAATCACAAGAAACGAAGAGCTCGTTAGTTTTTAGCATCAGAGAGTATTGCCATTCAAAAAAATTGGCGATAGAGAAGGTGCAAATGCAGGAAGCAGCAGGACATTTTTCATAGCTGTGCATTTTGCATTGGATAATTGATCATAGTTGATCATTGGGTAATTTGATGATTTTTCAGTGCTCCGAATTAATGATCAAGAACTTCGTCTATCGAGTTTCCAGATAGTGCCAAGACTTGTATCTGATATAGAATTATTCTAAGTAACATTTCAAGTGTCTATTCTTACATCGAATCTAACGTTGTTCCTATGGCAGTGACCAATGGTTAGCCTTAGGGTTGACGTTAGAGAGGCTGTATCATCATTCTCGATCATCTGCCGCTTTAGTTTTCCGGATTTATTTACTGGACTGTGGACTTTTTCTTGAGACCATTTTCACATTTTTATTTTGACATTATTTCTAGAGACATACCCCTGACAATGTACCTGCCTTTGTTCTCCGCCATATTGGATAGTGTTACGATATCGTAACTTCCAAGACCAATAACTTTGTAACTCCATCAAGATAAATCATCATTGAACACCAGTGAAACCAGCATCGAGCAGAAATCGCGTACATTAGAGCACTGGAACAGGCTAAAGCAAGAACCATTAATTAGTAACATCGACCAGACCTCTGCCGTTAATGCAACTTCCACTAATCATCAGGATATTACCACACTGAAACTGAATTTTCATCGCTCCAGGAATGTCACAGATGAAGTCCGAGTTGCCATCACTGAGAATTCTTATGATTTGCTCTGCTTACAAGAACCCTGGTTTTCCCGAAGTCTCCATGGACACAACTCAAAATGAAGGGGATTCCCAATCTCTGGCCGTATTATACATGCTGACGCAGAACATCCAAAATCTGCAATAGTGGCATTTAATACATCACTTGATATAACAGCTATTTCTTCCCTGTGTAGACCAAATGCTACATGTGTACAAATCTCGTCACTTTCTCATACTTTCTATTTGGTATCACTCTACTGTCTTCCATCTGAAGATATCCAAATCTCCCTGAACTGTCCAGATACTGTCATTCAAAAACTACGCCCATCACCAATCATTATAGCTACAAACTCCAATGCCAAGTCTCCATTATGGTTTAGTACCTCCACTGACCACAGAGGACGACAACTGGAGATCTTCATACTGGCACATAACCTGCACATCCTTAATAAATCCAACCAACCCAGTACCTTCTTCACAATGAATGGTGAGTCTAACATTGACCTGACTCTCACAACTGCAAACATCACTAACCAAATATAAAACTGGGCTGTGATTGAGGATCTAACATGTAGTGACCACCGTGCAATTTCATTTAAACTAACCACAAATTTACAAAATCCGAGGTTACCTCCTGAAGACTTGAGAAGATTTGCTATAAAGCATATAAAATGGCCACTGTTCTCAGAATCAGTTAAACATGACTTCCGTGATGAAATTTTAGATTCATTTAATCAGTTTAATGCCGAAGAACAAGCCTTCTATATCCAAACTGCCTTACTACGAGCAACTGAATGCTTGACTAAGAGAACAGCTCCAAAGAAATCATCTGTTCCCTGGTGGAATCCCCAGCTAACGGTTTTAAGAAGACATGTTCACAGGGCAAGGAAACTGTATCAAAGACGGTGCTCTTGGCCTCCCAACGAAGTACAAAGACTCAGAAATGAATACAGAACCATAAAACACCAATATAATCTAAAAGAAAAAAATCGCTACCTGGCAGTCTTTCTTCTCGACTGTGGGCAACTCGAACCCGCGGGGACTACTCTATAAACTTAGCAGAGATAAAGTGGCACCAGTGATATTTACAACTCCATAGTGACTAATGACTTTTTCTTAGTTAGCTAAGAAAAAGAACAGGTGCATGTATACTTGCGTGTACACCAATGCTAGGAATTTAGTAAATAAATTTGATGAATTTGAGGTATTGCTCAAAACATCAAAGGCAGATATTGTGTGCATTTCAGAGACGTGGTATCACACAGATATAAGGAATGCAGAACTGGAATTTGGGGAGTACAATGTCTACACAAAGGATAGACAGGATAGGAAGGGAGGAGGGGTTATGCTATTAGTTAAGAAATACACAAAATCCAAGGAAGTGAAGCCAGTCGACATTGCTGGACAGTGCAGTGTCGAGTCAGTTTGGTGTGACATAAGCATTGGGAGATCCAAATTGAGAGTAGGAGTGTGCTATAGGCCTAATGACTCTGATGAGTATAATAAGAAACTGTACGGGGAAATAGAGTGGGCCAGTAAATCAGAGAGTCTTATAATGGGGGATTTTAATTTCCCAATATTGACTGGAATCTGGGGGCTGGTCACTAACACACTAGCAACGCTTTTGTGGATTTATTGGATGATTATTTTCTACATCAGCATGTTCGGGAGGCAACTAGAGGGAGTAATATTCTTGATTTGATTTGATTATCAGTAGTGATTCTTCATGCATTAAGAATCTGCAATTAAAGGAACCACTGGGTGACAGTGATCACGGTGTACTTATAAAGGAATTACTTAAAGATGTAACTACCATCAAGGCTAAATGGAACGGCTTTTGGTCTTCTAAATGTGACTCCAGTGGTCTCAGAGAGTTTTTGATTTCTTCCCAATGGTATCAACTGATGTTGTTATTACCAACGTTGAATTCTAAATGGGAAGCCTTCAGGGACTTAATCTTGGAGGATACTAGGCTTTCATTCCAACTAAGAATTACTGTCCAAGGTTCAGGCCTAAATGGATGTCAGATGAATTAATGAGGCTCGTGGAAGAGAAGAAAAATGCATGGGATGCATATAAATTATCAGGTGTCACAGAAGCCTATGGCAGATATAAGCTTCTCTATAATCAAGTAAACAGGAGGTTAGGCAGGCGAAAACAGATTATAAGAAATCTTTGGCAAAGGATGCAAAGAAAAACAGCAAAGAGTTCTTTACTTATGTAAACTCTAGAAGGAAAGGAATGAATCAGATTTGACCACTTAACATAGATTGGTTGACTATCGATGATCATGCTCAAATAGCTGATAAACTGAATGAGTAATTTGCTTTTACTTTCACACATGAGGAGTTATTCAATGAGGGGAATGCCAGAAGTTGATCAAACTCTAACAGAGAGCTAAGTGATTTTGTATTAACTGAGAGCAAAGTGGACGAGAAATTGTTGAAATTAAACATAAGGAAGGCACCTGAGATGGATAGGATCTATCCAGTTATATTATATGATGCAGCAAAGAAAGTAAGCAAACCCTTAGCCATAATTATGAGAGCTTCCTTGGACTCAAGGAAATACCGATGGACAGGTGAGTGCAAATGTGACCCCAGTTCACAAAGGTGGTTCAAAAGGTGACACAAATAACTATAGACCTGTTAGTCTAACTTGTGTTCCGGGGAAAATAATGGAGTCACTGGTTGAAGAAGCATTGCCGGATCATCTAGACAAAACTGCAGTAATAGTTAAGAAACAGCATGGGTTTGATAAAGGGAGGTCTTGTCATGACCAATTTGATTGGATACTATGAGTGGTCACAAAGGAACTGAATGTCAAAAATAATTTTGATAACATATACTTGGATTTCAGGAAAGCTTTTGATACTGTTGCACGTAGACAACTGCTGTACAAATTAGAGAGATATGGCATTAAGGGTAAGTTGCTACAATGGATTAAGGCAGTGGTTTTCAACAGGGTGCCGGGGCACCTTAGGGTGCGCCAACGACATTCCAGGGTTGCCATGCAATTTGGGCAGTTATATATTTTTTAAAATTTATATGTTAATTTCATTATAAAAAGTTGTACAGTATCTTTTTAATTTTGTGGTGATCTTTAATTGATGTTTATTTAGTACCTCTATATAAAGAATAAAATTATTATTTTATTCTTTATATAGAGGTACCTCCGTAGCTAGGTGGGAAGGAGCAGCAGTGCGTAGCACACGCTTCTTGCTTAGGCCGGGGTTCGAGTCGGTCACCACCAAATACGGAGTATGCAGAAAGGTCAGGGAATGTCCACCGCATATCCCGGAGCAATATGGCCTTAGTTGCTAATGCTACTAAAAACCAAATAACAAACAATATATATATATACAGGGTATCTCAAAAATATTGGTACAAACGTTTATGGGAAGTAGGTAACATCTAAAGGAATGTGAATCGCATAGGAACCCATAACCGGAAACGTCACCGTAAGTCGGTACACGGCGCTGTTCATCAGTTCGGGAGAGAGAAAATTTATGGCTTACTCATTCAAGCACTAGTCGCTGCACGAAGAACATGCATCGATATTCGAACTGTGAGCTGGCAGACATGCACCTAGGGTATGGATTAGCAGAGGGCAATGGACGAGCCGCTCAACGAATTTATGGAGAACGCTTCCCACACAGACATGTACCGGACCACCGTTTGTTTGCGCGTGTGCATCAAAATTTGTGCGGTAATGGATCATTTAGAGGTAAACAAGAGTAGTGCGGACAGATCACGTTCGACGCGAACTCCCGCCATGGAAGAAAGTGTGTTGAATGCCGTCCAGCATAATCCTACTACCAGCATACGTGCCGTTGCCTCTGCCTTAGGAGTGTCTCGTTGCAGTGTACAGCGTGTCTTGCACGACGATTCCTTACACCCTTTTCATCTCCAAAGGGTTCAGTTACTGCCCCCCAAGGTCATCCTGCACGTGTGGCTTTTGCGCAGTGGTTTCTCCAAAAAGTGTTCAAGGCTTGAGTTTTCCAGCCTATGTTTTGTTCACGGATGAGGCTTATTTCACTAGGGAAGGCTTATTCAATAAGCACAATGTTCATGTGTGGGCTCGCTCACGACAATCCACACAGTGAGCGCCCCCATGCGGCACAACATCGCTTCGCAATAAATGTGTGGGCAGGTATGGTCGGTGACTGCTTAGTCGACCCATACCTGTTACCATCCTGCATGAAGTCCGCTAAATATCGGATCTTTCTTGAACAAGTTCTAGCAGGGTTACTTGACGATGTTCCAGCAAATGTGAGACGCAACATTTCGTTTCAGAATGTCGGGGCGTCTGCCCATTATGGAAGATGTGTTCGTGACCATTTGAACAGGCGTTTGGGCCGTCGATGGATTGGCCGTGGTGGACCCGTTGCCTGGCCCCCCATGCTCACCTGATTTATCGAGCCTTGATTTCTTTCTGTAGGGGGGCCCCTCAAATCTATCGTGTATGAATCACCTGTGGAGATAGAAATGGATCTCGTGGCGAGACTTGTGTGCGCTGCTGCTACTGTCAAATAAACTCCAATTGTGTTTGACCGTGTCCTCCAATCCATGCATCGCGTGTCATGGTGGAACTTTCGAGCACCTGTTGTAACATCATGAAAGGCATCCATCTCGTTCTCCATTGTTAATATTATGTCAAATAAATGTTTTCTACAAATTACTGTCTTGTGTCATTTCTGCTTCTTGTGCCTCTGCTACTACTTTCCCGTGACGGTTATGGATTCCTATG
Organism: Mastigoproctus giganteus; assembly: GCF_048544385.1. Lineage (NCBI taxonomy): Eukaryota > Metazoa > Arthropoda > Arachnida > Uropygi > Thelyphonidae > Mastigoproctus > Mastigoproctus giganteus. The sequence continues at coordinate 91,012,571 of NC_143587.1, read as the reverse complement.
CGATTCACATTCCTTTAGATGTTACCTACCTCCCCTAAACGTTCGTACCAGTATTTTTGAGACACCCTGTATACACAGAGAGAGAATCGGATCTAACAGGCAGAAAATTGAGTAGGGGTGCCGCAAAAGAAAATAAATTACTTAGGGATGCTGTTATTAAAAAATCGTTGAAAACCACTGAATGTTTATTTTCCTCTGGGAGCTCTCTTTGCATTAGCATTAGCATTAGCATTAGCATTAGCATTAGCATTAGTAGAGTCATTTGAGGCAAGAAAGCAAACTTATGCAGCATCAGCCAAAAAAAAAAAATAATAATAAAATAAATAAATAAAAAATAACCACTTCCACTTCACCCCTCTGTTCGTTCAAAATACCTGTCCAGCTGAGCCTTAAACTTATACAGGCCATCAACTTCCACAACAAGGGATGGAAGTCTGTTCCACCAACCAACCACCCGCTGGCTAAAGGCAAATTTCCTCACGTCTATCCCACATCTGTCTTTCCTCACTTTGAATTTATGCCCTCTCAGGTGATTATTCTGAGCAAGAGGAAGATTCCCATCAGCATTGAGCATGCTCAAACCATTCAAGGCTTTATACACCTCTATCAGATCACCTTGCTGGTGCCTAGTCTCCAGACACTGTAATTTGCAAAACTTAGCCTTTCTTCGTAAGAGCACCCCTTTGTTCCATTCACTAATTTTGTTGCCCTTCTCTGTACTCGTTCCAGCATCTCTACATCCTTCTTGAAATGAGGCCTCCAGACTTGTATACAGTACTCTAGGTGCGGTTTGACAATTGCCTTATACAAGGGAATAATCACCTCCTTATCCCTGCTAGAAAAATTCCTATATATCATCGACAATACACCATGAGCTACTCTTGCAGCCCGTCTGCACTGCTCAGAAAACTTCATATCTGCCTGCACAACCACTCCCAGGTCCCTTTCATTCTCTACCACTGTCAGTGTAGTACCACAGAGTTGATACGTTGCTCTGGGGTAGCTGTTTCCCATATGTAGTACTTTACATTTGTCAATGTTTAACTTCATTTGCCACCTCATAGCCCATCTGCTCAACCTTTCCAGATCCTGTTGCAGTAGCATCGTGTCAGTAGTGTCCTTGACAAGCCTGCCAACCTTCGTATCGTCTGCAAACTTGGACATTAAGCTTGATATACCATCATCAATATCATTTTTAAATACAGAAAACAATAATGGACCCAATACTGAACCCTGAGGGACTCCAGTCCACGATGAGCAGTGTCCATTGATTACCACTCTCTGTCTTCTCCCCCTCAACCACCCCTTTATCCATAGCAGCAATTTTCCTCCAATGCCGCCCTGCTCCAATTTGTGCAGTAGTCTTCCATGTACAACAGTATCAAACGCCTTTCTAAGATCCAAATATATGATATCAAAGTTATTCCCTGCATCCAGTTGCTTTGTGACCACATCATAGTATCCAATCAAATTTGGTCAGACAAGATTTCTTTCCCTTAACAAAACCATGCTGTGTCCGTGCTATACCTGAAGTCTTGTCTAGATGATCCTGCAGTGCTTCTTTAACCAGTGCCTCCATTAATTTTCTGGAACAGAAGTTAAACTAACAGGTCTATAATTACTTGTGTCGCCCTTTGATCCTCCTTTGTGAATTGGGGTCACATTTGCACATCTCCAGTCCATGGGTACTTCCCCTGAGTCCAAGGAAGCTCTCATAATTATGGCTAAGGGTTTGCTTACTCCTGTGGCTCATTCCAATAGAAGCAGTGCAAGAATCACTTTCACCTCTGCCAGTGGCTACTGTTAATCTATTAGTCCTTGTATCCCCCCAATCTAGCAGTTTTCCGACCCACCTAACACTACCTGGATAGCATCAGCAAACATTCTTGTATCCTTTCTATTTAAGGATACAAGAATCTTCTTTAAGGATAGCATCAGCAAACATTCTTGTATCCTTTCTATTTAAGTGTATCCCGTACCTGTAGAAGCAGTCTCTCCTGTTAACAAGTATCGGTGTAGTCTCTTGCTGAGTGCAAAGAGGTTCTGCTTCAGTGTGTCCAAGTATTCTCCTATTCTCTGATTTCTGGTCTCATGTTTGCTGTGGGTGCTGTCTCCCTTGAAGATGCTCTTCACTTTTCCGATCAATTTCTTGCTACTATTACCCTGTTGGTACTGGGTCAACCGGCCTATCTTGACTCTTAATTCTTCTATCTTCTGCAGAGGTGGATTTAACGGCGGACTCCCGGGCGCGCGCCCTGGGCCCCGACTTCTGAAGGGCCCACGCAAATCTCCAACAAATTAGTTGAACTAATATGTTCAACTATTAGTTCAAAACTTTGTGATTATTATTATGCTATTATTAAATATATTATACATATATTATATTCAAATTTTATTGGAAATAAAACATTAATAGTACATAATATTTTTTATTTATTTAAAAAATGGTTAACGTGTATTTTTATTTTCCCTGTCTCTCTCTTTTTTTTTAAGGAGCCCAATATTTTCTTCTGCACCCAGGGCCTCAACCGGCCTTAATCCGCTACTGATCTTCTGCTGAAGTCGTCTTTCCATGCTGGCAGTTCCTTCCGTTTTTGGTTTTTTTTGCTGCTGGTCTCTCGTTTCTTTTCCATTAATCCTAGTGGCTGCTATTGCAGCACAGTATAGCGCTGTGGATAGCCTCCAGCGTTGCACTATTGTTGTCAAGGTAATGTGGCATTATTTGCCGATTGAAGTAGTTTGTTACTCTACACAGGATTTTATTTGGCCTCTGCTTAGGTATCACGTGGGTTCTTGTGGGGTCCATACCTTCGAATTCTGTTAGGGCCTGCTTCCATTCGTCTTCTATTCTGGATAGCATGACTTCGTCTCTTTCCGCTTCAGCTACTCTGCGTTGTGTTTCTTCTTGCTGTTGCTCCTCTTGTTCCATATTGACCATATTCTTTGTGCTACAAATCACAAAGAATATGGTCAATATTCTTTGTGTTATTATTATTATTATTATTAGCTATATGATGCAAGGAAGCCTGAGGCTTATGCTGCACCAGCCAAAAAAAAAATAAAAAAAATTACCGAGTTACCCTGAGAGAGAGACAAAAGTAGAAGGGAATCACCAAGAAAGAGAAGAATGATGATATCCAGCTGTGGACCCTGGGTGTGCCAATCCCGAGGCGGGATTCGAAACCGCGACCTTTGGGTTGCCAAGTAAACACTTTACCCACCCGGCTAGCCTAGGCAGCAGTGGGTTGTGGTAGCTGAAGTCCAGAAATATATGAAGGTTTCGTAGCATAGCGGTCACGATATTTTTAGCTCCTGTATTATCGTGTTAGAACTATGGATTTATTTCGTGTTAAAAGTGCAGTTTTTTACCAAATAGATAATTACAACTTGAGGATTCTGTTGGTAAGCATAGTTTTGTGTTATTAGAGCTCGCTTTCGAGTTTCTTCCATTTCTTCTCACTGCTATTGTTCGTTGGTCACTCAGCTTAGGTGCCATAGCCGAAGCTTTTGGAAGGTGGCCACTCCTTTGCCCGACCACCACAGCTCTATCTTGCTAATTTCACTGGGGCTGTGTTCCCCCTTCCGTGACCTTGGACGGGCGTCGCATTGAAGCTACCAGTTACACCGTTTTGTGCCTTCGGTGTTTTACTTCTTTCTTACACTTACCCAGTGCCAGCAGTGCTTGTCTCAATAGCACGCATGCGTCGCAAATTTTCACCATCTGCATAAAGATCTGTACAGCACACCCATTTTATGCCAAGATCAGCTACCAGACTGCAAAAATTTGACCTGAAGAGTCTGTTCTCCTGGACTCTGCGAAGACTGAAGAGGTTTCAAGTTAAACACTTCTTTTGTCTGAGTGTCATCACTTTTAGATATTAAATTTGCTCTTCGCATATATTTCTGATTTCAGTTAACATGAATGATAAACAACCTACTGCAGCTGATATCTTTTCTCCGTTGCCATCTCTTGGTGAGATTTCAACACCTCTGACCCCTCAAGTGCCATTGACTGAATCACCAGAACTGACTATTGCCTCTCAGGAAAGCTCATCTTCAAAAGTTGCTACTGATTCTCTTTCACAATCAACTCTTGACAAAGAACGTCAGACGGAGCTCCCTTCGAGTAATAAACTTGGAACAGCAGGTGCAGAGGAGAAAAATAATTTAACAAATGCTCAGGCAAGCGACCCGGGACAGAATGTTCTTATTTTATACGACAGAATTGCAAAAATGAGAAGGGATCTCTCTAGCTTCCTTTCTTATGAAGGCAACAAGATTACCAAGCAATCAGGTAACACTATAATGGATAAATGGCTCAATTTGGAAACTGTTGCGACTTATCTCCTTGTAGAGAACGAAAAGCTAAAGGCACTAAACATAGAAATAAATACACGTACCAACCTTTTGGAAAGAGTTATAAATACATTTTCCAGTATAACAACAACAAGTAAGGCTTGTTTGGCAAAACAATCTGTTAGTGACAGTTCCTCTACAGACAAACCTACATTAAGACATGATGCGTCCCCTTCCCCGATTGTCACGAATGATTCAACTTTGCAGGAAGACACTGCTACTGACACTTCTATTGTCAGGCCCTTTGCTGATGCTGTCCGTTCCGCTGCAAATGTTCCTAAAGTGAAACCTGACAATGTCTTAATTCTTAGAGCTTCTGAAAACAGTAATCGTAAGTCAAGTGCTGACGTTAAGACATTGGTGGCTAAAACTCTTAAATCGGATTTAAAAAATGTTAAGATCAAGTCTCTTAGGCTAGTGAGGAACAAAGGAGTCTTGCTGGAAACGGCCTCTAAAGCAGATCTGGAGTGTTTGTCCTCCTCGGAGTATTTTACATCTGCAGGTATCAGCTCAGGTGTTCCTCGAAAGGGAAACCCCACTGTACTGATTTATGATGTCCCAAAGGAATTGACACGTGACGAGATACTTGAAAATTTATATAACAAAAATCTTGGCGATTCGGATTTTACATTTGAGGAGGTTAAGAACGGAACTTTCTTTCGTTTCTCAACTAAAGCAAGGTCAAATTTATCTGTAAACTGGGCTGTTAGTTTTTCTTCCAAGATTTACAAACATATAATTACTCCGGAGCGCATATTTCTTGCCTGGAGTTCCCATAGACACAGACTTTATACTGTTGTGACGAAATGCTTTCACTGCTTGGGATATGGTCACACCGCTCAGTACTGCACGCGCGAGTCCCCGTCTTGCAGTCACTGTGCGCAGGGTGGTCATGTGTTTAACGAGTGTCCCAATAAAAACGAAGAGCCATCGTGTATCAATTGTAAGAGAGGAAAACGTGACTTTCACCATTCGGTGTGAGATAGCAACTGTCCTGTCTACAAAAAGGCCTTGGAAACAGCACGACTGAGGATTGCCGATGAGTAACACACCCAATTCCAATGTTTATAGTGTAAATAATTCCCCTACTGGTGATGTTAATAGTACGAACTTGCCTAGTGTTCAGTCTATTAATCTGAAATTTATGCAGATCAACGGGCATCATTCTCGAGTTGTTTCGGACGAGATTAGATTAACAGCAGAACAAAACACAATCGACATCACCACTATTCAAGAGCCATATTTTGCTAAAGGGCGAATGGGAGATTGTTCAAAGATCACAGGTTATTCTCTTTCCACCAGAGTAATCCAACCTGCTCACCAGCAACCGAAGACTTGTATTGTTGTATTAAACGACAAAATTGATGTAACTGTCATTAATGGTCTCTGTCACCAAACTGCAACTTGTATCCTTGTCACATATTCTACCATGACCTTTTATATCATCTCAATATACTGCCCTCCATCTGAAGACCTAAATAACTCATTAAATTATTTAGAATCCACATTGAATTTTCTGGGTTCTCATAATGTCCTTATTTCAGCGGATGTAAACGCCAAGTCTAAGTTTTGGTTTAGTGCACGCTCTGATACTCGAGGGCAATTACTGGAAGAATTTATTATTAATAATAATATGAAGATTTTTTAACAGACCTCAACAGTTCACTACGTTCTCCAGCTTCTCCGGAGAATCAAATATTTATATCACTTTTTCAAATTCCTTCTGTAATCTAGCTATCAACGATTGGACTGTACAGCCTAACTGGACAACAAGTGACCATCGGGCAATTTCTTTCTTGGTCTCCATACCTTCTCCTCCCTCAGATTCGAGTATCTATGTGCCTGAGTACGTTCGCTTCTCAATTAATAACATTAATTGGGACATATTTGAATACTCTGTAAATGCTGATTTCTCCAAACTGACTAACTCTCATTTTGACGCCATGTCTGTGTCTGAAGCTGCGACACAGATTCAAAAAATTTTGATTAATGCATCATATTAATCATCAAGGAAAAAACGTGTCAATTCCAGAACTTGTTCCTGGTGGTCGTCAGAATTATCTTTGCTTCGAAACAGGTCCACCACGCTCGACGCACCTATCAGCGCAATCGTCATTTGTCTCAGGCTGATGTTCGCATCTTTTATAATAATTACGTTGATCTCAAGAAACGTTATGTGAAGGCAATTGCTACCAGGAAGAAGGAAACTTGGACAGAATTTGTGCACAACTCTGGTAATGCAGACCCGTGAGGGCTACTTTATAAAATTGTAAGAAATAAATTATTTACACAAGAAGTGTATGGATCGATCATATACAATGGTCTGGAGACCACTAACTGGACAGATTCTGTAAACATTATTCTAGATAATCTTTTTCTACAGGACAATGTGAGCTCCGACTCTGATTTTCACACTAATATTCGTTCTGCCAATTCTCTGTATGTTTCTTCAATTAAGACTGAGCCTTTTAGTGCCATCGAGCTGGACACAGCGATCAAACAAGTGAAAGTTAAGAAATGCCCAGGGATGGACATGCTGGAGAGTACCTTTATAGTACGGCTCGCCAAGATTAAGCCCAGTATACTTCTACAACTTTTCAATAAATGTTTAGATGCTGGGACTTTCCCAGATCTGTGGAAGACAGCCCTTATCAAGCTGATTAGGCAACCTGACAAGCCTCCCCCCCCCTCAGGAACCGAGGTCTTATCGGCCTATAGCTTTATTGGCCAACCTTGGTAAGCTATTAGTTAACTGTATGCAGAGTTAACTGTATGATTTTATAACATTAATCAAACCCTTGATATTATTAATACTATTATTTTAAGCTTTGATTGGGAAGCAATGAATTTTACATTTAAACCAGCCAATCTTAAAATCACAACATGACCCAATTGTGCAGCAGCCAGGTGTTACAACAACCCTTGGTTGCCGAGGGCACGGGATTTTTGTCCTAGCTTGATGATCATCTCATCCAATACAATTATCATAGGAAAAGTCACACAGCCAAAAGTAAAGGGGGAATAAACAAGAGACACCACAAAGGACCCCTGACATTTGGTTTCCGTGATCAGGATGAAAAAATAAGTTTGGGAACAAGATGATATATGGATGCTAGCGTTTTTAGAGATTGGCAGAGAGAAAAAAATGTTATAGTATTTCTAAATTTTCTATATTTGATATCAGTGAATTATCTGTGTATTATCGTTATTATTATTGTTTGAGTACGCACAGCAAGAAGTAGCAATTTTTCTCATTAACCTAGTAGCACAGTTTAGGCACCATTGACCAAAAGATAAAGAGTAGGTAAATTTAGGTTGCTGCTTGTTGCGAACATAAGTATTTTGTATTATGTCTTTTAAGTGTTGTTAGTGTGGGTTTATATGTTTTGAGAACTTCAAAAGGTAGGTCTATAGTGTAAAACGTTACTATTATGGTCTGAATTACTTGTCTTTATGTATTGAAATATAAAAGCGCTCTATTTAATTGGGAAAGACCATATTTTAGATTTAGGGTTATCATTTGAACAAATAACAGTAAAATAACAACATTACACAGAGAATGGAGGGTCAGTGTCTAGAGGGGGAGGAGTTTAACCATTTCAGAAACATTTTCAACACAACCGGACCATCTCCCGAACGTAAGGGCCAAGTCACCTCCACTCGCGGGATATATCAATTTGATACCAAAGTTTTGCGGGTCGAAAGAAGAAATTCCAATTTCCCAGTTCTTTGAAACAGTGGAAGAGGTATCTCAAATTGAATTTTGGTCAGACACAGAGAAATAAATTATAACTAAGTCGAAACTTTGGGGGGCAGCCTCAGAATTTTACTCACATTCGCTCCAGTTACGGGCAGAAAAAATGATGTGCGTTTTAAGGCAGCTTTGGTTGAGCGTTTCAAATGCTCTGAACCTCTTATTACTCAACTATAGCGCTTTAGCACAGCTAAACAAAATTCAGATGAATCGGTTATTCAGTTTGCTTTGTGATTAAAGAGCTTGTGTATCTTTTCAGACAGAAAATTAAACATCAGAAATATTGATACTAAGAGATCAAACTCTTTTAGCTCAATTTTTAACCGGATTAAATGTGAAGTTGAAGCGTTTAGTTCTGAGCCAGAATCCAACTAACTTTCAGGCAGTATTGGAAGTAGCATCTCGCGAAGAGTTGGATGAAAAATTAATGCAAACCTACCAAAACGTCAGAATAAATGTGTACTACTGGGTTCTCTTCTAAGAGATTCCTTTAACTCAGTTATTGTAAAAGGCCGATTTTATGGAAGAGAGAGACAGGTGTTGAAATTTAACTTGCGCCTTTATGCAGCCTCTTTAATTTTCTGGAATGGAACATCATATGAATTTGCTGCTGAAGTTTTAGCAAAAGCTTCAGCGAAAGCATTTGCTATGTCTTTGGGGGAAGATAGTTCCTGTCCATTAAATACCAATATGGGAGATAATGAAAATGGATATTTATGATTCAGAAGTTGGATTTTCCTCCAGATTAATCTAGTTTCGGTGTTTTTGTGATAGTGGAGGCAAACTGTATCCATGAATCTTGTTTGGCCTTTCTTCTTATTTGCCTTGCTTTAGCATTGAGTTTCTTATAGTTTATAAGGTTAATAGTAGTGGGATGCTTGCGAAAAATATTCCATGCTTTATTCTTTTCCTTTTTTGCTTTATTACGTTCTTCATTCCACCAGCAATTTTTGTACCTGCCTGGACGAGTGGCCGACTGAGGAATAGCTATATCAGTTGCTACTAGTATCTGTTTTGTGATATGATCAGTAGCTTCATCTATTGATTAATTCTGAATGAAGTGTTTATCTAAAGTGGTGCTTAAGGAAAATGTTATCCAGTTTGCCTCTGAGAATTTTCATCTTCTACGAATTTCCGGATAGTTTGAAATTTGCAAGTAATTTTTGAAATTTGTAAGGAATTAGGAGATGATCACTATTATGTGGATTTCCAAATACCGCCCAATATATACTTGGGTACAGAGCGGGTGAGCAGATGGATAGATCTATGGTAGAAGTATTTCCTGTGGGAAAATGCACATGAGTATGTGCCCCTGTGTTCAGCAGAGTTACTTTGTGTGCGTCCAGTAATGTTTCTATTAGCTGCTGTCTTTTATCCATATGTAAACTTCCCCACAAAGGGTGGTGTCCATTAAAGTCACACATCGGGTGAGCAGATAGATAGATCTATGGTAGAAGTATTTCCTGTGGGGAAATGCACATGAATATGTGCCCCTGTGTTCAGCAGAGTTACTTTGGGTGCGTCCAGTAATGTTTCTATTAGATGCTCTCTTTTATCCATATGTAAACCTCCCCACAAAGGGTGGTGTCCATTAAAGTCACACATCAAACAAATATGAGGTGGTATCTGGGCAAGGAGGTCATCAAAATCTCTGAGTATAAATGTTTGATTCGGTGGAAGGTAAATAAGTGATAAAATTATTCCGAGTTATATGCGTACAGCAACAACTTCTAAATTAGTTTGCAAAGGAATTTGCCTAGATGGAATACTAATAGATACTAAAACCGCTACACCTCCATGCGCTGCAGGATGATTTTAATTTTAAAATTAAGTATTCCTATGTAGAGGGCTCTGGAGCGAGTTCTAAGGCTCGTACTAAAGAGAAATTTGGGTACAGGTACAATAAAGAATGCGCTCGCCATTTATTTGGAAAAAAAAATTGTTACAAAATTTGTCACTATATGGCGCTGTGTCAATACAAATCACTTGAACAGCGCTACAATTGTTCAATGTGTCCTCCATTTTGGTCAACAACAGTTTCCATGCGAAGAACAGCATTTTCTACAGCAGAACGTACCATATCAACTGGAATAGCCAGCACATGACGTCTAATGCTGTCCTTAAGATCTGCCAGAGTTTGACATCCTTCCCGATATACTTGGTTCTTCAAAAAACCCCACAACCAAAAGTCGCATGGGGTGAGGTCCGGTGATCGGGGTGGCCAAGATGTCTAGAAACAACGGCTGTCCATTTAAGCAGAAGTGGGCTTCATCATTCCAAAGGATGTTCCATGGCCAAGTGATATCCACTGTCGTTGTTGTTGTTTGGTTTTTAGGAGCATTAGCCATATTGCTCCGAGGTTATGCGGTGGTCATTCCCTGACCTTTCCGCATCCTCCATATTTCGTGGTCACGGACTCGAACCCCGGTCTAATCAAGAAGCGTGTGCTACGCACTGCTGCTCCTGCCCACATGGCTACGCAGCCGCCAACCCATCCACTGTCATTCGCACCAGAAACTGAAGTGCGTATGTGAAACGAATATCTGCATCACCATGCTTTAACTGCTTTAGCATGTGCCTCGTGTAAGGACATTACCATAACACCCTGACGCATTACTAGCCTTACAGTGGGATACGGCATGTCCACTTCACGAGAAACAGCTGGCACACTTGCGCTACCACACGGATATTGACTTGATAAATCCACGACAGCCATAGCCACATCATCAACACGAGAGGAGTCCAATCGTTTTCGACCTGTACCTGCTTGAACACCAAGATGTCCTGTCGCTTCAAATTTCACAATAATTTTGCGGACAGCACAAATAATCATAGGTCCACGTCTTACGCGGACCTATGTCAGAACCCGGAATTCTCTGATAGCTGCAGCTGCAATGTTACTGTTCTGATAGTACAGCTTCACTAATAGCGCCTTTTCCTGCAACGTTGTTGGCATTGCTGCTGTAGTGCAGGCAAACATCTACTGTATGATTTTGAAGAGACTGCTTTGCGTTTATACAGTACAGTAGAGCTGAGTATGCAAATAACTTACATTATTTGCATAATCGTAACTAAGATAGTTACGCGCCATACAGTGACACAGAGCCATACAAATGACAAATTTTGTAACTAATTTTTTTTCCAATAAATGGCGAGCGCATTCTTTATTGTATCTGTTGTCCAAATTTATCTTCAGTACGAGCCTTAGAATTCGTTCCAGAGCCCTCTACATAGGGATACTTTAATTTTAACAACCCTGTATATTTTTATATCGATGGTGTCACTTGTGGAGTTAAAAAAGTTTCCTGTAAGCAAAATGCCTGCAGGATTAAGATCTCATATTAGGCCATAGAGCTCATCTGTATTTGTACGTAGTCCTCGACAATTCCACTGTAAAATTCACTGCATTTTTTAGTCTTAGTGGTAGGACTATCGAGGCGGTAGTCTTATGGCGATCTTGTTTTTGGAAAGGTAGGATGTCCAGTGTCCACATCTTCTTCAGCATAAATTTTCAATATAGGTTCTTCTTGTGTTGTTTCATCTATGTCCATTACAGCAGCATTAGTTTGGTTTTTAGCATAGGATTCAGCTTTTGAAACCCTGGTCTCACTTTAACTTGATGCCACTAGTGGAGGGGATGGAAATGGGAGTGTTACATGTCTGATCTTTATTGCTTTGCTTCACAGACGACTGAGGAACTGAAAGCAGAGATCTAGCCCATTCAGCAAGCGATTTTTCAGTTGGAATTGAGTTATTGGTTTGAGTCGCAACCGTGCGATATTTCTTTATAACACTATTTGATTATCTTTCACTATTTGTTTTCTGGCTTCTTGATAAGTCACTTTATGTTCGAGTTTATATTTTTGTATTTTTTCCCAAGCTTCCATAAATCGCAGTTTTTCGAATATGCAGGATGATCTCCCTTGCAATTTGGGCAAACTGGAGATGCTGCGATACAGTTTGCTTGAACGTGTTCTTGGGAACCACATTTTGGGCATACATTGTTTCCTCGACATGTTGTCTGAGAGTGTCCGAATTTCTGGCACTTATAACAGCGTATTGGATTTGGAATATAGGGTCGGATATGACAATTTAAATAACTAGCGCTTTAACAGTATTTGGCAAGTTTGGAGTATTAAAAGTGAGTATTATGCTGCGTGTTGGAACCAGATTGCCATCCCTATGAGTCAGAATTCTCTTAGCTTGAATGACCTTTTGATCTTGCAGTTCTTTTACAAGCTCCTCTTCGGTTGCATTCAACAGATCCCACTCAGAAATAACACCTTTGGAACTATTTAAGGTTGTGTGGGGAGAGAGTTTAACCGGAATTCCACCAAATGTTGTAACCTTTAACAATAATTCTGAGTTTTTGGACGGTGTCGTTTCGACAACTAAATCTCCTGATTGTAGTCTTTTGACCATTTTAGGAGATCCTGCAGCATTTTCTAGAAATCTCTTAGGATAACTTGGGAATTTTTTTTTTTTTTTTTGGCTGGTGCAGCATAAGCCTCAGGCTTCCTTGCACCATGTGGCTAATAATAATAATAATAACCATACTACAAGTATGAACCCCAGGCAGTACTAGAGACCCGAACCCACAAGCTGTACTGGGACCGCGCCATAATAACGGATAAGACCATCCCGCACAACAGACCAGACATAACCCTTGTGGACAAGATGGAAAATTCTACCTACCTGATTGAAATAGCGGTGCCGAGCACTAGCAATGTCCAGAAAACCCGTGAGGAAAAAATTAGGAAATACACGAACCTGAGATACGAGATTAAGGAGATCTGGCATGTGCAAGAAATATTAACCATCCCAATCATCGTGTCAACCACCGGTACAGTACCAAAGACTACATAGCAGCCTAGCAGCAATAGGTCTCCCAGAGAACACCTACAAGGAACTCTAGAAAGTCGCAATCTTGAACACCTGTAGGATAGTCAGAGATTTCCTCGACCAACAGTAACACCAGACATTACAACCACCCTGTGTACTTGGTAGCAGTACCCATCACGGGGTGGAATCCTCCCAATCAGGGAGAAATAATATAAGAGCAACAACAACAACAACAATAAAAAAAAGGGGGTGCGATGGCCCAGTGGTTAAGGCACTAGACTACCAGCCTGATGGACCCGGGTTCAAATCCCGCATTGGTGGAAGCGAATGCGGCTCAATTATGCTGGGAGACCGATAAAATAATATTAAATGATAAAAAAAATATCGCGAAAGTTACCCCATTGGACTTACCTTACCCAAGGTCGGAGTGATGGCTGCAGCAGATAATTGCGCCATCTGGTGTCACTCGCGAGAACTAACTAAATAAATAAACCACTGGACATAAGCCGAGGCTAAATAAGTGCACCTCCATAGATGGATGATGTCGCAGATAAATATTATTCATACTGCATCGAGTGTGGTGCAGGATAGAGTCACTCGCGTTCAGGCCTTAGGCAGAGGGGTCAGTTCGAAAAGTTGGAGACAGTCTCCCGAGCAAGACAGTGGAGCAAGTGGCGCTGTCCCCTGTTTTTTTTTATTTGTATTTATTTATTTTTTTTATTATTTTATTTACTTAAATTTTTTTATTATTATTATTTTTTAATTTTTATTTATTTATTTAAATTTTTTATTATTATTATTATTTTTTTATTTTTTATTTATTTATTTATTTTTTATTTATTTATTTATATATATATATATATATTTTTTTTTTTTTTTTCTTTTTTTAAGCTCTGGATTGGGCCCCCAGAGGATTTTTTTTTTAAGTGTTGTTGTCTCATAACCTGAGACCTTATGCGTCCCATCTACTGGAACTGGCCCACCTTCCCGTGGTGTGGACGAGTATCTAGAAGCAGCCTTCCTGGTGATAGCTGCTTCTGGGTAGCCAAGAGGTCAGCATAACACAACAACATAACATGCATTAAACTACACGAACATTGCACTATTACATGCTGGCCTGTTTTGCAGAGTCTGTTCAACGTACAAAGAAACGAGGTGGATTTGAACGGACGTTCTAGGAGCCACCCTACCTATACACACACACATGTCCACATGTCCACATGTAAGGCTACCACAAGAGAAGGGCAAGACCATCCAGCCCCACCAACTGGAAGTGTTTCCTGTGCAACTGCGCTAGTGACCACCCAGGAAGGAAGAAAACGCCAACGCATGAAGTGGAGCATTGAAATGAATACATACCAAGCGGTTGGAACGATACCCGGATATTCAGGTCACCGAACAGCGATTAGCAGACCAAAGACGGACCATCGTCACGAAGAACCTAATAGCTCCTGCCATCTTGGAAAAAATCAAGTAGGATGCCAGCGATCTGCTACAAAGCACAAAGAATATGGTCAATATGGAACCAGAGGAGGAACAGCAAGAAGAAATACAACCCAGAGTAGCTGAAGTGGAAAGAGACGACGTCATCCTATCCAGAATAGAAGACGAGTGGAAGAAGGCCCTAACAGAATTCGAAGGAATGGACCCCACAAGAACCCACGTGATACCTAAGCAGAGGCCAAATAAAATCCTGTGGAGAGTAACAGACTACCTCAATCAGCAAATAATGCCACATTACCTTGACAACAATGGTGCAACGCTGGAGGCTATTCACACAGCCGTATACTGTGCTGCAATAGCAGCCACTAGGATTAATGGAAAAGAAACGAGAGACCAGCAGCAGAAGATAACAGATCATTACATCTAGACTTAACAGGTCTATACAACCCGTGTTCGATGTTAAGAAAATTTCTTAACATTGAATACGGGCTGTTAAGTTGGTTGAGCAAACCATTCCAGAAACCATTTATCATTTTCGGAGGGATCCCTTATGGCAATGGCGTCTGGACACTATAGAAGCTCATTCTAAGCAAAACCAATATTGTAACACTAGCTGAACTTAATGATAGACAAGACCAGTCGAACATATCTCGAACTGTCACACTTTCGTACGACAAGTGATGTTCGTGTGCTGTACAAAAACTTATTATTATTTTCTTTTTGAACATTTTACATTTGAATTAGAGTTTTGTGAGTGAGGTCTTCTTATTCATCTCCATTAAGGTCTGATGACAGGTTTCGAAAAGAATCCTAAAATTATATTTATAATCACACACACACACACACACACACACACACACACACACACACACACACACACACACACACACACACACACACACACACACACACAATATATACATTTATATAACTATTTATATATAATTATATACGGTTACTATACATATATAGTTATAATTACATTATTAATAACTAACCAAATATATAAGCCTTGTGAGAAGCGAGTACAACGAAAGCTAACACTTAAATATAGAACCATTAAAGAAAACGAGAGGGGAATAAATTGAAAGGAAGAGTGTTATGGAAGGAATACGTACTAAAAATTTTGAATGCTTTTTAAATTTTCTATATTTTTTAAATTAAGAGCTGTTCCCCTGAAACCACCAAAGTCACATAATGATATCACGACAACGTTATTTAAACCAACCACAGCAACGTAGTTAAGAATTGAAACAACTTAAAATTTAAAAAAATATATGACCATCGAGTCCCATCTCGTCAGAATGATATTTCAGAATGTTATTTATTTATTTTTTATATATATACACGTTTCTCACACACAGGGCACACAGACCCTAAATAAAGGTGAGAACGCCAGAAGTTACAAAATAGTAATAATCGATACAAAACTAGAATTAAAACATATACAAAATTTACATTAAGAAAACAGAGTAAGGAGCAAATTCTTATAGATTGATGGATTAAGAGTAAAATCAATATTGTAATTATTCAATAACTGAAGGAAACGAAACAGAGGACTACCAAGTAAGTGATGAGTACGAGGAACAGGCAGTGAGAAATTAATTTTATAACGAGAATTCAAACGGGCGAAAGGTACTTGTTGAAGAAGAGATGGAGAATCGATAGCAGAGATTATGATATTGTAGACAAAAAGAGACCCATGTAGTTATCGTCTAGAGTTTTTTTTTTTTTTTTTTGTTAGCGCATCGGCTTCTGTGGCCATAATGCACCTACCAAAGTTTCTGCATTTTTTTTTACTCTGATTCAAGCCCGAGGCGGGATTCGAACCCGCGACCTTTGGGTTACCAGGCAGGCACTTTACCCGCCTGGCTAGCCCTCTGGGTATCATCTACGGTGAAGAGGAATGATTGTGAAGCGACCTCAAAGAGCTCCATAATTTCGACGAAATTATGGAGGTAATTTCGTCGAAAGGTAATGTGATTTCGATAGCATAAGAATTTAACGAATTTAATTTGAATTCTCTCAAGTCTGTGAGAAAAATATTCCTGTTGTGGGAACTGTGAGAAAAATATTCCTGTTGTGGGAACTAGATAATAATCAAAAATGGGATGTATAAGCTGCTTGTTGAGAAGAATTATAACTTTGTCACTCTTGAAAACAGAGGAAGAACGCTTTCTTTTTGTTATTCTATTTGTCTCTTAGTAAAAGTGTAATTTTAATATATATATATATATATATATATATATATAAATATATAAAATAAAAACATCAGCCAGTACGGCAATAATGCAGAGCGAAACGAAACGCAAAATAATATAAAATAAACAAACAGGGAAGGGAAAGTAAAGATAATAGAACAAAAAGGTAGTCGATAATCCCCTGTTTAATTTAGTCAATTAAGTCATTAAACCCAATTAATAAAATGATGTAAATTTAAAATAATGCCAATTATAAATAATTTAGCGGTACCCCCCTCGAAGGTACCAGTTCCAAATGACGTGAAATATCACCAAAAAAGGGTTAAAGAAACTACCAAAAAACTAAAATATCAAAATGATAGACTGACCATCATGCCCCATATCGACAGAGGACCACGAGGCCAATAATGGTCATGGAATCGCTGCATTTCAATCGTCATGACGATTGAAATGCAGCGATTCCATGACCATTATTGGCCACGTGGTCCTCAATTCAATCGTCATGACGATTGAAATGCAGCGATTCCATGACCATTATTGGCCTCGTGGTCCTCTGTCGATATGGGGCATGATGGTCAGTCTATCATTTTGATATTTTAGTTTTTTGGTAGTTTCTTTAACCCTTTTTTGGTGATATTTCACGTCATTTGGAACTGGTACCTTCGAGGGGGGTACCGCTAAATTATTTATAATTGGCATTATTTTAAATTTACATCATTTTATTAATTGGGTTTAATGACTTAATTGACTAAATTAAACAGGGGATTATCGACTACCTTTTTGTTCTATTATCTTTACTTTCCCTTCCCTGTTTGTTTATTTTATATTATTTTGCGTTTCGTTTCGCTCTGCATTATTGCCGTACTACTGGCTGATGTTTTTATTTTAAATATCATTTATTTTAATTATCAGATATATATATATATATATATATATATATATATATATGTAATTTTAATATATTTATATATAATATGCAACTTTAATATATATATATAATATGCAATTTTAATATATATATATAATATTAAATATATTGCTAATAAGTTAAAAATAGTGGAAATAAAGGGAAAATAAAAATAGACTGAATATTTTATATGAATAATATGCATATTATAAATCTTCCTTCCGCTACGTATTACTTGAAAACTCTAGGTATCGTCCCCCATTCTTATTATACTTCCGGTTTCGGTTCGTTTTTACGCCTGTTTTGATTTACATATTTTTATGCCTGCTTTTTCCCTGCCGTACAAGCATTTGGTATTCATCTCCTTTTTATATTGACACTTACAAAGCCAGAGCCCTTACTAAAAGGTTGGGCTTTTCAACCCCATATGAACATTCCAACTATCCTCATTCTATCACTATTTTCGTCTTTATTTAACTACGCCTTTATCCCTTCCCCATCCTCAATTTAATACCTATCCCTATACCATGTGCTTGTTCCTATTTATTTTAATTATTCTCTTTTACCACAAAATTCCAACACTAAAATATTTTTCCAAATTTACTCAAAAATCTACATATTTTTCCCACTCTGAAAACACTTAATTATATATTTTTAGCCTTATCCTTACTTTTATCTTAATAATTTTCATATCATTGACACTGCGTTGGGACTACCTTGTCCATACTGTAAAAGAATGTGCTAATTTTATTCTTTTTGCTTTTTGGCTTTATTTCACATTTCTTGTACTGTTATGGACAAGTATAGAAACACAGTTCCTAATAAATAGTCAGATGTAGTCCCCTGATGAATTACCTGACCATGTATCAATATTTACTTCATTTGACATCAGTCTTTTGCATTTTTGCTGTCCCTGTATTCGACTTATAACCAAATTTGCCCACGCATATCTGATGACAGCTCTACCACCTTTTATTATATTTTACTTTATTTTGTTTAATCATTTGGTATTAATAATTTTACCTTACAGTTCCTACACCTCCAAATTGGCTTTGCAATTCAGCCCATAATTTTCTCAATTCACCATAACTTTTAGGATATTAACATTCTTTTGCCTTTTTTTTACGCTTGGCAACGTGACATCTGCCAACTGTTTTTTGTAATTGGTTATCCAGTTTTCTCTCTGATCGCTCACTGAGGGTGATGGTAGATGGCTCTCTGTCTTCTAACTTCTCCACTAATGCCGGTGTCCCACAAGGTTCAGTTCTTTCCCCCAATCTTTTCCTCTTGTATATTAATGACCTTCTTCCATTGACTGGCAATCCTATCCATAGTTTTGACGATGATAGCACATTGCATTACACTTTCCATTTTGAGAAACCTTGTTTTGCTCAATCAGCTTCAACTTTTCGAAAATCTGCTACCAATTCCTTAAATGCCGATCTTCAGGTAATTCTCCAGTGGGGCAAAGACAACTTAGTTGATTTCAACCCTTCTAAAACTCAGTCTTGTTCTATATCTCACAAAAAGGATTGTTCTGCTCCTATGCTTATCTTTGGTGACACTCCGATTTCTAGGCAAAATGATATATCTCTTTTGGGGATTACCCTGACTTCTAATCTCTCTTGGCACACGCACATTACAAATATTGCTTCCTCTGCATCTAAAAAACTTGGTTTTCTCTTTCGCTCTCGGCGTTACTTTTCTTCCAAACAGCTGCTCACTGTGTATAAATCGCAAATCCCCCTGCCATGGAATATTGTTCCCACATGTGGGGTGGTGCCCCCAAAACCTCTCTCAGGCTCCTTGATTCCATTCAGAACAGGCAAGTTAAGTTAATTAATGACTCCTCTCTAACAGAGTCTCTTCACTCGCTGTCTCATAGACGTACTGTTTCTGCTGCATGCCTCTTCTATAGATACTTCCATGGGCACTGCTCTTCTGAATTGGCTTCTATAATTCCCGCTCTCTCTTTCAAAACAGTCCAAACACGTGCCGCCAACATCCATTTACTGTCCAACTTCAAACTCACAGAACCAACTTTTCATTTTCCTCGCTTATTCATTCAACTGCCATTTTATGGAACAACCTTCCTTCATACGTATTTCCTGAAAATTACAATCTATAGAAGTTCAAGTCCAATGTCAACAAATATCTTCTTTCGTCTTCTCAACCTCCAACCCAAGCACGGTACTAAGTACAATAGGTACTAATACCTCTCGTGTTTGGGGTTTACATAAAAAAAAAAAAAAATCTCAGGAGAACTTGAATGAGGTATATAAGGCCCTGAAGAAGATCAGTAATCCTTACCCGTCTAGTCCAATTTCATCTCTATATATTGTAATGCATTATTTTCCTGCGTAAGAAGTTTCCCAGGTAAAAAGTTTTCAGGCATAAAAAGTTCGAGATAAAGAATACACAGTGTACTATTATAATGACTTTTCCCACTTAATACGTTTTTTGAATATAAAAACTCTTTATTTTTAATATTCAAAAATATTAAACAATATAAACATTTGGTAACCGAACAAATTATTGCCAACTATCATTTTAGTTCGTAGTAGACCACCGAAATAGGTGAAATGGCAGCGTTTTGTACATCTCATATTGTGAATGTCTTCCCTGATATTGCACGACCTCCAATTTGCAACTACTGTATCTCCAATATCAGGGACTAGTTTCCCTGATATTGTACTACCTCCAATTAGCAACGCTTCACCACTGAGAAGACTAATGTTACTTATTCTCGGCGGATACCACCACCCCTGGGTGTTGGTATCCGCCGAGAATCCGCTTATGAAGTGTTGCCTATTCGCGAATCCAGCTTCGAAGGGTTGCTTATTCTAGGTAGTTCAATACCAGGTAACCCTTTGTGAAGGCATTCACAATATGAGATATCACAAAAACGATGCCATCTACTTCGGTGATTTACTGCGAACTAAAATTATGATACGCAGTAACTTTCTCGATTAGTCAATTTTCCATAGTGTGATGCTTTCAGCCTTAAAACCTTTTTAGTATAAAAATTTGGATACGCTGGAAGTGACATATTGCAATTGTTTTCATCGATATCCATAATTGGATAGCTTCGACTACGTGAAGCCCAGCGAAGGATTTGCCGTTAAATTCTGATTTTTCTGAACAGTTCTCTGTCTTATTGTAATTGTGACCTTTTAACTACAAAAATGAAAATGCAAAGATGCATAAGTTAAAGGTGATTTTTAAGTACTATTTCAGAATTTATAAATATTTGCTCTATTTATGGGAATCATTTTTAAACTGAGGATTTCTAATTGCTTAACATTCTGTTTATTATACTCATTACCAAGTTGGAAGGATGAGCTCCTTTGGAATTTCGACATTCAACATTTTCCCTTCTAAGAAGTTTTCTCGGGTAAGAAGTTCTAAATCTCCAGTCCCTTGGAAAACTTCTTATTCGGGTTCTACTATATATATATATATATATAAGGTAACCGAATATATAATGCCGAATAAGGTAACAAGGAAATCAGTCATTTTTTACATAAAAAGAAGAAGAAGAAGAAGAAGAAGAAAATAATAATAATAAATAAATAAATTTTCTGTTTATACTCCGGGACGACCAAACGGTCAGAGGAGTTCACAAGATAGACGATATACAAGAAATAGCACCGTATTCAGCAGTCATGGGCTTGAACCCCGGTCACTCAAGGCACGTGTACTTATGCACCCACGCGCCTGACCACTAGGCTAGGCTACGGCAAAAGAGACTTTAACGTTTGCTACCGAACAAACCAATTATCCGAAATGGCAAATCCTAAATTAGTTTGGATATTCGAGGACTCATAGCGTAGCTTATAGAATTATTTTCATAGTATTATTTCATAGTATATAGTAATTATTTTCGACGAAGTTTTACTGAATCATCTTAATTAAAACGCTGATTGAATGCAAAACTACTCTGCAAAAGTCCCCCTGTAAAGGTAACATCACGGCAGCACTGCACTGTTTTTGAAGAAGATTGTTACGAATTTGATTTTAGTAGGCTCACCCTGTAAATGCACCGTCACGGCAACATTCGATTGTTTTTGAAGAAAACTGCAAATAATTGTAACTAATTTCATCAAATGACTGTTTTGCACTTGCGTCTGTGAAAATATGATTTTATATGGATCTTAGCTTTTATTAAAAGTTTAAACTTTGATTAATTTTTTCAGTCTCTTGATCATTCAATGCCTTATATAGAAAATAGTTTTCAGAATATTCTATTACAACAATAAATACTATTTTTTGTTGATTACTGTAAGCAATACAATCAGCTCCAGAAAATGTTCAAATATAAAT
The DNA here is from genome assembly GCF_048544385.1 of Mastigoproctus giganteus. NCBI lineage: Eukaryota > Metazoa > Arthropoda > Arachnida > Uropygi > Thelyphonidae > Mastigoproctus > Mastigoproctus giganteus. The sequence continues at coordinate 90,990,745 of NC_143587.1, read as the reverse complement.
TAGTCAAAATTCCGATCAATTAGAGAAAGATAAAATGGCAAACAAGAGCATTTTTAGATTAAGAGATAGTCATAATAGTACTAATTTGAATTATGTGTTTATATTCCTTGTTTAGTTTTCAATGACATCGTGTAGCGCAGAATGAATGTTTGCTCCTCTCTGTTTACCGTTTAATTAGCCTTCAGATTTTCAAACATCCGTCATGTTGGTTCATCTTCTTCTTCGACAGACTGTGTGCGTGTGTGTGTGTGTGTGTGTGTTAGAGAGAGAGAGAGAGAGAGAGTACACTACTTGTGTTGCATATTACAATATTAACATGTATCGTGGTTTGCAGTATGTCAAAATTCATCAAAATATTGCTTTCATATTTTTAATTGAAGATCTCAAGTGAAGATCAAATGATGACCAATTATCATTACTATATTTTACAAACGAATAGTTTCCTTTCAGTTCCTGCCAACAGAGTACAGCACTTTCCCTATCTATTTTCATATTCTGCAATTTGTCGTTTGGCCATGGTTTTGACATTTACATCGTTTTCTTCCACTCTTGATGTATATTTGATTGATTTAGAGAGGCTTCTTCCGTATGACATGCCGATAAGCTGATCACTATTCAAAATCTAAATATCTTGTACAGAATACCTCTTAAAAATCTAGTCGCATTTTATGGTACTTCATGAAGAACTTACTGAAATAGAAGATAACTGCAGTGACAAATTGCTTTTGGCAGTGTGTTAGTGTGTATGTGAGTTATTCAATTCGAAAATCTTGTATTAATTGGGAGTATTGAAACTCGATTCGGTTGTAGGAAATAGGAGAATTTTATTTTGAGTTTTGTTTGGCATTTTGTAATGGTATCGTGCAATACTGCGTTGTGGATTAAATATTAACTATTCAACGAACTATGATATAAATATATAGAAAAAAGTGATCATATCTCAGTAGTGTTTTAGCTTAGCTAGTCTGCTGCATAAAAGTTTGTTGGTTATGTTGCAGTCACTAATGTTATTTATATCATTACTTCAGTGAGCCCCAGTTATATTAATTAGTTACCGAACACAAGAAGGGCGCCTACCTTGAGGTAAGAATATTTCTTATTATACAGTACATATGGTTCTTAGAAGTATTTTTTCGTATTTTATCGTTCATGGAAATTTCATAATTTGTTTTATTAATTTCGTATCGTTAATAGGCCATTTAAGGATTAGCGATGTTTACTAAGGTGTGCGAAGCACAGTTCTTTTTACTCTGTATAAGCACCTTAGGATTTAAAAGTAAAGCTATTTAGTAAGTGTTTTTGTTTTTTGTATTTTTTTTAAATAATTAAATAGTAGTGAGTTATTTTATACGTAGGTTTATTTCAAAGCTTTCGAATTGAAGACGAAATTTCTTTATGTTATATTGATAAGAGGGAAAAAAAAACAAACTAACAAGTATTTTTGGCATTCCAAATATATTGGCATTCTACCAACACAGAAGTGTTTTTTCTACACCTCCCTCCATTACATGAAGTAGTTTTCCAGCTAATATTCTGCTTGCTCCATTATTTTAAATACAGTACAACATATATAATATCTTTATTGCAATCAGCGAAAATAAGCAAATTTTACATATATGCCTGATGCAATGCCCATAACAGCAAAAATGCTAGGGGATTAACATAGAAACTAAAACTCTAACAACAAAAATATAAGTTGTAAACGCATGAAAACAGATTTTTTTTTTTTTTTTTTACAATATCAACAAACCAATCAAGGAAAAATAATGACAGTCACTCGGTTGAAGATGAGAGCTGATCCCTGTAATACGTCTTCTGTAGGCTTTGTCCTCAATGAATCTCTTGTAATCAGCATCCATATCTTGGACGTTTTGGAGCATGTCCATTGGCAGGAATCTGTCGCCCTTCCTGAGTCTCCGCGCCACGAATTAGAATGAAGAAACCTGCCGAACAGGTTTCTTCGTTATATATATATATATATATAGAGAGAGAGAGAGAGAGAGCATAATAATTTGATATGCAATAAAAATCGTAGTTAGGGTTAATAGTAGTAGTAGTGGCGGCATGTGATGCAAGAAAGCATGTGTATGAGCTTATGCAGCATCAGCAAAAAAAAAAAAAAATCACACCATTCCCTCCAAATGCTTGTCCAGTTCCTCCTTAAATTTATTCAACCTATCAACTTCCACAACGACAGATGGAAGTTTGTTCTGACAATTAACCACCTGCTGGCTAAAGGCAAATTTCCGCACATCTGTTCTACATCTGTCTTTTCTTAATTTGAATTTATATCCCTTTAGGTTCGTAATCTGAACAAGGGGAAGGATCCCATCAGAATACAGTGTGCTCAACCCATTCAAGGCCTTATATACCTCAATCAGATCACCGCCCAGGTGCCTAGTCTCCAGCCACTGCAATTTGCAGAACTTAAGCCTTTCTTGGTAAGAGGATCCCTTCATTCCCCTCACCAATCTTGTTGCCATTCACTGTACATGCTCAAGTAAATCTACATCCTTCCTAAAATGAGGCCTCCAGACCTGTACGCAGTACTCAAGGCATGGCCTGACCATTGCCTTATACAGAGGGATAATCACCTCCTTTTCCCTGATAGCAAAATTCTTATATATCATTGACAAAACCCCATGACCTGCCCTGGCAGCCTGTCTGCATTGCTCAAAAAACTTCATATTTGCTTGCACAATTACTCCCAGGCCTTTTTCATTTTCTACCACCTTAAGTGTAGTACCACACAGTTGGTACGTTTCTCTGGGGTTACTTCCACCCATATGCAGTACTTTGCATTTTTCAAGGTTAAACTTCAGTTGCCACTTCTTAGCCCATCTACCCAAATTATCTAGATCCTGTTGCAGTAGCACACTGCCATTACTGTCATTAACAACCCCGCCAACCTTTGTATCATCTGCAAACTTCGACATTAAGCCTGATATACCTTCATCATATCATTGATAAATATACAAAACAACAGTGGACCCAACACTGAACCCTGTAGGACTCCACTAATAACATTAGTCCACGAAGAGCAGCACCCATTGATTACCACCCTCTGTCTTCTCCCACTTAACCATCCTTTTATCCATTGTAGCAACTTGCCCTTAATACCATTCTGCTCCAATTCGTACAATAGTCTTTCATTCGCAACAGTGTCAAAAGCTTTCCTGAAATCCAAATAGATGATATCAAAATTATTTTTTGCATCCAGTTCCTTTGTAACCTCATCATAATATCCTATCAAATTTGTCAGACAAGACTTTCCCTTAACAAACCCATGCTGTGTCTGAATTATTGCAGCAGTCTTGTCTAGATGATCCTGCAATGCATCTTTAACCAGTGACTCCATTATTTTACCCGGAACAGAAGTTAAACTAACTGGTCTGTAATTACTCGTGTCACCCTTCGATTTCCCTGTGTGAATTGAGGATACATTTGCACATCTCCAGTCCGTGGGAACCCCCCCCCTGAGTCCTAGGATGCTCTCATAATTATGGCCAAGGGTTTGCTTAGTTGCTTTGCCGCCTCCTTTAATATAACTGGATAGATCCCATCCACCCCAGGTGCTTTTCTTATGTTTAACTTCAACAATTTCTCCTCCACTTTGCTCTCAGTTATTACAAAATCATTAAGTATGCTGCTACAATTTGATAACTTTCTGCCATTTCCAAACCTTAATAACTCCTCGTATGTGAATGTAGATGCAAAATACTCATTCAGTTTGTTTGCTAACTGGGCAGGATCATCAACAGTCGATCCATCGATATTAAGTGGACCAAACAGATTCATCCCCTTCCTTTTAGAGTTTATATAAGTAAAGAAATCCTTGCTGTTTTTCTTAGCATCTTTTGCCAAGGATTTCTCGTAATCTGCCTTTGCCTGCCTAACCTCTTTTGTGACCTGATTACAGACTAGCTTATATCTGCCATAGGCTTCTGAGTCGCTTGATAATTTATATGCATCCCATGCATTTTTCTTCTCTGTTACGAGTCTCAGTAGTTCATTTGATAACCATTTAGGCCTAAACCTTGAACAGTATTTCTTAATAGGTATGAAACTTTTAGTAGCTTTAATGATCGTTATTAGAGAATGATATTAGTTGTGAACCTAATTGATCATCAGTCAGTACTTTTGTTGTGTATTCATTAAGACTTTACAAACTTCCATTTCTTTATCTTTCTAACGCCGAAATAATTAACTTATTCATGGCCGATATAAACTATAAGTATTATAACATGATGCAAAGAAACAAACTTATATACACAGGAAAAAAAAAAAAAAACTGCCAGACTCTATCATAACGGGAAAAAAGTAGTTTTCTCTGGGACAAAGCAGCGAATGTACTTATTGTTTTTAAAGAAAGAGAAAATATTTCCACTCCCACATAAACATACTTGTGTTGGTATTCATCATATATAGGAACAGTGAAGATGGACAACAATTTTAGATATTCTGTCACATAGGGATTCCCACATAATATTACTGAAGTTTTATACATTTAATAGTGTTGCCATAATTTTGTATATACCAGTTAGAATACCCATCACATTGAGAGCTTAATAACTACAAAAAAAAAAAAAAGTCCTTCTCCAGGACCAAAGATAGGATTTTGGCACCCATTGAATTAATTTTAATGGTGACAATTAATATTAATGGTGCAAAAAAAGCAACCAACTTTAGCCAAAAGAAAAAAAAAAAAACCTACCTACCTCACCCATCCATCCCTTTCAAGAATTTGTGTGTAGTTCTTCCTTGAATTTACTCAAATTATTCACTTCCGCAAGAGGGGGAAAAACTGAAGTTGATCCACTGCTGGCTGAAGGCAGACTTCTACACATCTATCCTGCAGCCATCCTTCCTCAATTTGAATTTATGCCTTCTCATGTGTGGTCTCAGCATCAGGAAGAATGCCAATAACATTGAGTTTACTCGACCCCTTCAAGGCCTTAAACACCTCAATCAGATCTCTTTGCAGGTTCCTAGTCTCCATTTGTATCATCTGCAAAATTAGATATTAAGCCTGATATACCTTCATCAGTATCATTAATAATTACTGAAAACAACGAGCCCAGAACTGAACCCCAGAGGACTCCACTAGTGACATTAGTCCACGAAGAACAGTGTCCATTTATAACTATTCTCTGTCTTCTTCCACTCAATCATCCCTTTATCCATAGCAGTAACTTGCCTTTAATGCCACATTGCTCCAGTTTGTACAGGAGACTTTAATGTGCAAAAGTGTCAAAAGCCTTCTTGAAATCCAAATATGTGATATAAAAGTTATTTTTTGCATCCAGTTCCTTTGTTACTGCATCATAGTGTTTCCAATCAGGTTGGTCAGACAAGACTGCCCCTTAACAAATCCATGCTGTGACCGCAGTATAAGTGTATTTCTGTAGATGGTTCTTCGTTACTTCTTTAATCAGCAACTCCATTATTTTCCGACTCCATGGAATAGGTGCTAAGCGAACAGGTCTGTTACCCTTTGATCCTCCTTTGTGAATTGGGGATATATTTGTACATCTCTAGTCCATAGGGATATCCCCTGAATCCAAGGATGCTCTCATAATTATGGCTATATTGGTTTGCTTACCTCCTTCGCTGCCTCCCTTAATATAATTGGATTGATCCCATCCACCTCAAGCACCTTTTTTTATGTTTAGCTTCCACAATTTCTCTTCTACTTTCCTTTCAATTATCACAAAATCATTTAGCTCCCCATTACAGTTTGATAAACTTCTGCCAACCCTTTCCTAAAGAATTCCTCATGTATGAATGTAGATGCAAAATATCTATTCAGTTTGTCAGCAACCTGAGCAGGATCATCAACAGTTTAACAATTGACATCAAGTGGCCCAATATGATTCAGCCCCTTCCTTCTACTGATAATATAAGCATAGAAGTCTTTGCTGCTGCTCTCTGCATTCTTTGAGACATCTCGTTATCTGCCTTAGTTTCGACTAACCCTTCTATATTAAACAAAAGTATCCACTGTTTAATCCCTCAATATATACTAACCCATTACTTTTAATTCATATATGTACAACTTAATTTATCTTCTTCTTCAAGAGGAGTGTTTCCATTTACAATGGGTTTCTTCAACTTACAAGTTATTTTTTGGTAGGAATTTTTTTCTGCCATAAAGTGCGGTTCAAGGTGTCTTGGTCAGTTAAACCTCGAGCTGTCATGCACTCCCATACTCCATCCATCCATGTCCTCCTAGGTCTTCCTCTTCTCCTTCTTCCTGGAGGTATCCATTTCAGGATAGCCTTTGGATATCTGGTTTCTTGCATCTGTTTTACATGTCCATACCATGTTAAATGCTTTTCTTTTATAGTATCAATAATATTCTTTTTCACTTCCATTTTCTCTTTTCTGTCTTCATTCCGTTTTCTGTCTCTTCTAGAAGTTCTTGCTGAGCATCTCCAAAAATCCATTTCTGTGGAGAGCAGTTTGTTTTCCCCTTGCCTATTCAACGTGCAGATTTCCGCTCCATACAATAAAAGACATTGTACAATCATTTGAAATATGTTTCTTTGTTTTATTTAGAAATTTTCTGCTCCATAGAACAGAATTTATCATGCCGATAGCCTTTCTGTCATCTGCAATTCTCTTATTGATCTCTGCTTGGGATGATCCGTCACTTTGTAAGATTGATCCCAAATATTTGAATTTATCGACTTGTCTGATTTTAAAGCCTTCAATATTTAGAATGTCTTGATCCTGAAGACAACATTTCAGTCTTGCTAAAATTGATTTTTAGAGCCCATCATTTATATTCCTCAAAATATTTACGACTTGCATAGTCTGCATCTTCAAGTCTTGTACTGTCACTACCTGATCAGCTGTAAAAAAGTAAATTGTCAATATAGATGTTCTTATTGATCGGCAATCCCATTTTATTGCCTTTTTTTGACCAGGATCTTAGGCTGATGTCGATATAAATTTTGAAAATGTTGATAACATGCAACGGCCTTGTAATAAGCCTTTTGAAGTATGGAATTCAGGTGACAAAGCTGATCCCACTTTAATTCTGCATATATTATTCCTTTAAATGTCTTAATAATGTTAATAAATTGTCCACCAATATTTGCCTCTTTCAATACTTTCCATAAGAGTTTTCTTAATAAATTAAGAAAACTCTTATGTTAGTACGGGACTCTGATGTGGCCTGGGGGTTTGTACTTATAATATGTTACAATTCTTTGATAAACTGGTATTTTTGCACTAGCTTCTGATGTATTATTCTGGTGACCCGGTCTCGTCTGTGAGTGTACTTCATCTGAGTGATAACCCTGCATCCCATGATTATCTATGATGCTGTTATACGATTCTGTGTTATCTATGCTGTGGTTCTGAAGACTGGACTATACTGGGACTGCATAAGTGTTTATGGCTCTGGCCATGTTTCTGCCATTCAGCTTTGTTTTTAGCTGGCTCCTCAGTCATTGATGGTATTTCTCAGTCAAGCGGGCCTTGATTCCTTTGTATTCTAACTGTTGAACGTGCATCATGCTCAACAGTCCCTCTTTCATGACTTCAATTTCTTCATTGGTCTTCAGCTGATAGTTTTGGTCAACTGGAGAGAGAGAGAGAGAGAGAGATTTTTTTAAGGTTATCTGTACTTGCTGTTGTTGAGCATGGTGAACAGTGGGTTGAGTGCTAGACCAAACCATAGCGGGATAAGGGCATCTCCCTGGAAGCTTCCTCTTTTGATGAAGATCAGTCTGGTCATGATGTTCTTGACCTTGTGGTGGTCCTCCACTTTGCTATGGCTGCTTCTAGGAAGTGTGTCAGTATTGGGTTGACTTTGTAGATCTTCAGTGTCTCTATCAGCCAGCTATGATATATGGTGTTGAAGTTGTGGTAGTTGATGTAGGTCACGTACAGGTTGTGGTGCTTCTTGTAAGCTTGCACCATAACTGCTGCATCAGTGGTCAATTGTTCCTTGCATCCTTTGCTCATCTGCTTACATCCCTTCTGCTGCTCAACTATAATGTTGTGGCTCTTTGAGTAGTCTGATGTCTTCTTGGTTATGCAGCCGAGATCCTATACATTGTTAGGAGACAGGTGGATGATCTGTACATTGCTGGGTTTGGATGTCTTTGATTGACTGTTGTGCTTCTTTCTCCTGAATCTCCCACTGCCTTCTCTTGGATGTCCTTGGTTTTCTTCCGTTCTAGGTCTATCCAGGGGACACAGCCATTATGTCTAACTTTGCTGCTCCACTGGTTGTCCCAGAACTCCTTGAGTGCCCTCTGGTCAGAAGATCCATTGTCCTCCTCCTTTTATCCAATGTACCTGTAGAAAGCTCACTAATTTTCATCAAATATCTGGTTGTCTGACTTCCTCTGGGTACTCCTTCCTGTATTGGTGTAGTCTTGCTGAGTGCAAGGAGGTTCTGCTTGAGGGTCCAGATATTCTTCGATACTTTGATTATAGGTCTCATGTTTGCTGTGGATGTTGTCTTTCTTGAGGATGGTCTTCACTTTTCTGATCACCTTATTACTTCTGTTATCCTGTTGGTTCTGGGTCAGTTGGTCTGTCTTCACTCTTATCTCATATATCTTTTGCTGTAGCCTTCTTTCTCAGGCTAATGGTTTCTTGTCTTTATTGTTGAGGTAATCCAGTATTATTTGCCAATTGAGGTGGTCTGTGACTTGCTGCAGGATTCTGTGGGACTTTGTGAAGTACATTCCCTCAAATTCTGCTAGGGTATTCTTCCACTATCTTCTCTTCTGAATATTGCGACCTCATCTCTTTCCATTTCAGCTACACCAGGTTGTACTTCTTGTATTTGCTGTCCTTCCTCTAGTTCTATTTCAGTTGTGTCTGTATTCTTTGTAGTTGGTTGCTCACTTCCTGCCCAATTCTTTTTTAAAGATTGCAGGAGTTATCAAGTTTTTCATGATGATGGTCTCTCTCTCTCTCTCTCTCTCTCTCTCTCTCTCTCGTTCTCTCTCTCTCGTTTGCTGTTCAGAGCCCCGAACAGTTGGAAAAGTTCCAACTGCTTGGTGTGTAGTTCTATCTGTGTTTGTCATGTTGGTCTCTAGCTTGATTAATTTGTAGTATGTTTGCATGATGTACGTGTCCAATTCAATGCTCCACTTCATACAATGGCTTTTTCTCTCCCTTTCCTTGGTGGTCACTAGCAGAGTTGCACAGGAAGTACTTACAGATGGTTGGAATGGATGGTCTTGCTCTCCCTTGTGATAGCCATACAGGGACAATGCTACTTGCTTGACTGTTTTCCTTGGGAGACTGTCTCTGACCCCTCTGCCTGAGGCCTGAATGCAAGTGTCTTTATCCTGTATCATGCTTGATGCAGTGTGTTCAGTATTTCTACTTGTCACCTTCATTTAGCTATGGAGGTGGACCTGTTTAGCTTTAGCTTTTTGCATCCAGTGGTAGTTATTAGGAACAACACCAGATGGCAGAACTACCTGCTCAGCCAACACTTTGACTTTTGGTTAAGTAAGTCAATTGAAGAAACTTTTGAAATTTTTTTATTATTATTTTTTTTGCTGCAGGATTCAAACTCAGGTCCAGTGGTTATGATGCCCTTATTATTGTTATTATTATTAGTAGTAGTAGTGCCAAATGAATCAAGAAAGCAAGCTTATACGGCATGAACCAAAAATAAAATAAAAGACAGCACTTCCCATTTCACCTGTCCATCCCTCTAACATTTTATCTAGTCCTTGAATTTATTCAAACTAGCCACCTCTTCAGCACCAGATGGAAGTTTGTTCTGACAATCAATCACCCTTTGGCTGAAGGCAAAATTTTGCACATCCTACCTGCAATCATCATTCTTCAATTTGAATTCATGTCCACTCGTGTGTAGTCTTAGCAAGAGGAAGGATTCTATCAGCATTGAGTTTATTCAATCCACTCAAGGCCTTAAACACCTCAGTCAGATCTCCTCACAGGTGCCTAGTCTTTGGATGCTGCATATTGCAAAACTAAAGCCTTTCCTGGTAAGCGTACGCTTTTGTTTCCCTCACTAATCTTGTTTTGCTTTTCTTTGCACCCATTCCAGCAGATGCACATCCTTTCTAAAATGAGGCTCCCATATTTGTATGCAGTGAGCCTAACCATTGCTGTGTACAATGGGATGATCACCACCTTATTCCTCCTAGCAGAATTTGTCTATATCATTGCCAAAACTCTGTGAGGGCCTCATTTTAGAAAGGATGTGCATCTGCTGGAATGGGTGCAAAGAAGAGCAAAACAAGATTAGTGAGGGAAACAACATGCTCTTACCAGGAAAGGCTTCAGAGAACTTCATGTCTGAAAGGCGGATTCGAACCAGCGACCTTTGGGTTGCTAGGCAGGCACTTTACCCACCCGGCTAGCCTGGTCGGCCAGCTTTGTATGCAGCAACTTTCACATGTTAATGTTAATTGTCACTTGTTATTCCATTTACCTAATTTTTCTAGATCTTGTTGCCATAGCATATTCTGCTTTACTGTCATAAGCCAACCTGTCAACTTTTGTATCATCTGCAAACTTACGACATTAAGCCTGATATGCCTTTATCAATATCATTCATAAATAAAGAAAACAACAATGGGCCCAGCACTGAACACTGGGGAAACCCTGATAATAACATTAGTCCAAGAAGGGCCCATTGATAACCCTTCACCACCATTATGTTATCCATATATATATATATATATATTTTTTTTTTTTTTAAATTTTATTTATTTGTTTGTGCGTTCCCTACCAAACTATGTCAACTCTGCATTTAATGTGTATAGATACCATACAAATAAAGGCCAGTCAGTATAGTGGTATAGGCATACCATAGTGTAGTGATAGGTTGGGTTGTTTGTGTTGAGCTACTGGCCTCTTAGCCTAGCTCATCGCAGAAAGCTGCCGCAAGCTAGTTTCCATTCCCGGCATGTGGAGCCAGGCCAGGGATCTACTATCCAGCACAGGTTACCTCGTACCCATCTCCTTTATCCATAGTAGTAACTTTCACTTATTGCCACATTGCTCCAATTTGCACAGTAGTCTTTTATGTGCAACAGTAACTAAAGGTTTATAATTAAGGCTAAAAGTTTGCTTGCCTCTTTTGTGCTTCATTTAATATAATTGGATAGATTCCATTGGTCCCAGGTGCTTCATTTACTTTTACCTTCAACAAAATCTCTTCACTTTTCTCTCACTTATCATAAAATCATTTAACTGCCAGTTAATGTTAGGCATACTTCTGGCATTTCTGTCCCTAAAAACTTCTTCATGCATGAATGTAGAGGCATAATATTTATTTAGTTTTTAGCATTCTGAACACAGTAGTTATGCCACTCACATTCCCTGGACTAATGTGGTTCATCTCTTTGCATCTAATTTGAACAACAGCAAATGGTTCTTTGTTACTTTTGCTTGCATTCTTATCTAAAGACTTTTCTAATCTGCTTTAGCCCACCTAACTCTTTTAGTCAACTTTATTGCAGACTAGTTTATACTTACTGGGTTTCTGTGTCCCCTGGTAATTTATAATCATCCCACGTATTTTCCTTTAATGCCAATGATCTCATCAGTTAATCTGACATCCATTTAGGTATAAACCTTGAACAATATTTTTTAATTGTTATGAAAAGTGCTTAGTTGCTTCTACGGTAAAGTGACCAGATCCTTAGTATTCCAGTGCGGGACATCTGGGGGGGGGGACTTACACCCCCCTAAAACAATATACACAAATTTTTTAAAATTTATTTTTTTTATTTATAAAAAAAATTCATTTACAAAATATAAATTAAATACATATACTTCTTTGAACTAAACTTTATAAAATAAAAATCACACTTAAAAAAAACCAGAAAACAAATATAGCCTATATATTTCATTTTATTTTTTATTTTTTTTTTAACAGAAAGGCTGAAATTCGGTATATGTACCCATCATGTTGAACAGACAACTTGTGGGATTGAGACCCACTAATATTTTCCTAAAATCAGACAAATGCTAACTTATTGTGATTTTTCTCTTGTAGAGAAGCTGTCTTCATTTTGAATTTAAAACGATGTTTTGAATTTAGACCAAATAAAAATAGGGTAATAAATATAATGTATAGGATATTAAGAAATATTAAAATTTTGAAATATTATATTTTAAGTCAGGAAAGGTACCCCTCGTGTTACCCTACATGACGAACAGAAGATTGTGCAAAGGACATGAACTGAGAAAAATAGTTATTAGAAGGAAACAAAAAACACTTATTAGAGGGGTCATGTTTTTAATCGACTTTCATTTTTCTTTAGTGAAAAAAAGGTTGTTTTTTTCTGTATAATAAAAATACATACTACTTTTAACAATAAAAACACGAGAAATTAAATAATATAATTAAATATATATTTTTCCTCAGAGTGAATTTGTTTTAATAATTCTTCATTATTGTGTAGTATTGCTTTCAGCATCTCTATGGTCAGTTTTTTTTTTTTTTTTTTGTTGACTTCCACAACTTATTTACTTCTGAAAAAATTCTTTCCGCTGTACCATGTGTTCCCGGCAAACAATGCAAATCATTTGCATTATGTTTGCCATTCAGTATGGAGGCAACATGTCCAATCCGGAACATTTTCCAGGTTTGCAATGTGGGACAAACGACTGATATCCACGACTGCTGGGACGTCTGGCCACTTTATGCTATGGTTACTTTTCTGAATATTTCCCATTTAGCATTTGCAGTTGTTAATAACATCAGTCAGTCCCTCTGAAAAGAATTTAAAAACTGTCTATGATCACTGTAGTTGTCTTTGAAAAAGCTGAATTGTTGAGATATTGCTGTAATTCTAATTTTATAACTCTGATTAGAGAATCAAAGCTCTAATCAGATACATAATCTAGAGCACATCACAAAATTTTCTAGAAATGACTAACAAACTGAGTTAAAATAAATTTATTGAAATAAATAAATAATATATACATAAAATACTAAAACAGATAAAATTAAATAAAAGATAAGTGTTAAAATATGATAAAAATGTTAAAATGCATCAGAAACTCGACTACTGCAATATCTCAATTCCCTGTCACCTGTCATTCAGTTTACGATTGAACTAGAGGTTGATAATACTCTTCCTTTTTTGGATGTTTTAGTCCAACACGTGGGTTCACATTTTGTAACTTCCATTTTAGGAAGCCAATGTGTGCAGGTCAATTTACCAATTATCGGTCTGCGTATTACCTTGGTCATTTGCATAGCACTTAATTCTTCCACGCCTGGATGCACTCCAGTTCGATTCATGACAGGCAGTTGGAGATTTCCAGAATTAGGGCGGAGCTTTCAAATTGTGGTTATTCACCTCAGGTTCTAGATAGATGTGAGCTCCAGGTTCATGAATTTGTTGCGCAATCTAACTCTCCTTGCATCAATGAATTTATTTCTTACCGCCTACATCCCTTATTAACCGGATGTATCGGAACATCTTTTTAGGATTTTGCGTCTCCATCATATATTATGTGTGCAACTTCTGGGGAGGAAATTATAGTCTATTATTTCTAAGGTGAAAACACCTGTTCTTCCTCTCCTATGGAGTGGTTCCATATACCGCATTACGAGTCCAGCAGAAGATTGAAAGATCGGGTTTCTGAACATGAGGTGTCTCTTTGAACCGCTAATTTTGAATGCTCCATGCTCGCCGGGCATTATTGGGTTGAGCAGCACAATCTTGATTCCTGATGAGAATTTAAATCATTGCCTATTCACGTGATTACTGCCAGCGCTCATGGCTTGAGCACTGCACACAGCTAGCAGTAATAGTACCATGAATCACACTAGGGGATTGCACTTGCACCCTATTATGGAATGTACTGTTTTGCAGTGCGATGAGCACTTGTGTTTATCACGTGTACTTTATTCTGTTCTACCGACCCCAGACTCGTGATGCATGATCATGCTCAGCTGACTTTTGCTGCTGTAACCAACAATATATACTGTAGTTATTGACTTAAATTGGCATATTAATTTATTTTTTAGAGTTGCTTTATATTCCTAGTAACAATACTTTAGTTTAAATTGAATTTAGATAGAGATTTTCTGGTTATTACTTAGTATTGGTAAGGGTATCAAATCCACGTGCGGACAGGTTTTGCAGCTCCCATGAACGAAAAGTTTTTAATTATACTTAGCCGCTTTATTGACCTAATTGTTAGATTAAATTATTTTCTGTAAGTAGCTTATAGACCTAGTCAAGCCCCGTGGTTTATTTTGAATTTATATAGTGCGATTTGGAAAGTAAATAATACCTCGTGTCTGTAGATTAACCATTTGTAACTTGCCACCATTGTTATACGATGTGCTAGCGTAAGGTTTAATGGAAAACTAGATAGTGAGTATAGTAGTATCAATTAATCAGTAAAATTTATTAATCTTATTAAATTTCATTGTCAACTGAATTGTACTTTTTTAACTAAATAAATATAGTAACCTAGTTATTACAAACATAACATCATAAATTAATACATATAAGTTGACAGGGGATAAGAAAGTCATATAATGTAACTCGGAGATAATATTCAATACTGAAATACATATATATAGTGTTATAACTGCATTGGGATATAGGTTTAAGGTTATATTTTGTATTGGAATTTATGGAACTTGAATAGAAATCACGACTCAGACCAAAGCAGCAAAGCAAAAGGCTCAAACTACTGGAAGTGCTGTGGCTCAGGGGAGAACTGAGGGGGGAGGGACAGTTGTCCTCTGAATTACAGTCTATTGAAATGCACTGCTTGTTTGATGTTTGTGGAGCAATCAGGAACGGGACATGATATTGCCAAGGGGAATGTCTTTATGTGTGCGCAATGTAAGGAGTGCGAGGAAATCAGGCGTCAACTTGGCATTGTTATGGGCTTATATGAGAGCTTGAAGGACAGGATGGATGCCCTCGAAGGATTTAAATTGAGAGGCTCATCAAGCTCTCAGCTGCCTACATCAATGCCAGAGCTTGCACTTGAAAATCACGCAACACAGTGGGAACCCCCAAGACAGAATGCGCTGGTACCAAAGGAACTAGTTGTTGTAGGTGACAATATTGTCAGGGAAACGGGGAACATATTGTGCAAAAAGCTTAGATGGAACAGGACCAGGGTATGTCTGCCAGGGGCAAAGGTTGATGAAGTAGGGCAGATATCATCCTTTAAGGGCACAAAGGGTGATATTGTTGTACACGTTGGCACTAATGATATTAAGTGTAGGAGATGGGCAGAATTACTTGACAAGTATAAGATAATGTTGAAAAAAAAGCCGTCAGTTAGGGTTGAATTTGAAAGTGTCTGCAATTCTGCTTAGGCATGATAGGAGGGGGAGTATATGATGAGAGCCTTGGCCATCAATTCTGCCCTGGAGAGATTGTGCAAGGCAAGGCTCAAGGTGTAGAATTTTTCTCAGCCTGGTCTGTGCTTGTTAACAGGAGAGACTGCTTCCACAGGAATGGGATACACTTAAATAGAAAGGGTGCAAGAATATTTGCTGATGCTACCGAGGCAGAGTTAGGTGGGTTGGAAAACTGCTAGCCTGGAGGAGATACACAGACTAATAGACTAACAGTATCCACTGGCAGAGGTAAAGGTGATTCTTGCACTACTTCTATTGAAATGCAATTGAGCAGCAGTCTGGAAAGCAAGGCAATGGGAATTATCAGGACTGCTGGGAGTCATAGTGGAACGAGTAAATACACGGGCTGTGTTAGGGTAACTAAGAGTAGAAACAGGTGCATGTATACTTACATGTACGCCAATGCTTGCTAGGAGTATAGTTAATAAATTCGATGAGCTTGAAGCGCTAGTCAAGACATCAAAGGTAGATATTGTTGGGATATCATAGACATGGTGTCACGCAGACATAAGCAGTGCAGAACTGGAATTTTGGGAGTACAATGTGTACAGGAAGGATAGACAGGACAGAAAGGGAGGAGGGGTTATGCTGTTAGTTAAGAAACACATAAAATCTAACGAAGTGCATCCAATTGATGTGGGTGGACAATGCAATGTTGAGCCTGTTTGGTGTGACATAAGCACTGGGAAAAGAAAAATGAGAGTAGGTGTGTGTTATAGGCCTAATGAATCTGATGAGTATAATGAGCAATTGTGCAGAGAAATAGAATGGGCCAGTAAATTTGAGTGTCTTATAATGGGGGTTTTTATTTTCCGGATATTGACTGGAATTTGTGGGTTGGTCACTCACACACTAGCAAGGCTTTTGTGGATTTATTGGATGATTGTTTTCAACATCAGCAGCATGTTTGGGAGGCAACTAGAGGGAGTAATATTCTTGAACTGATTATCAGTAGTGATTCTTCATGCATCAAAAATCTGCAGATAAAGAAACCACTAGGTAGCAGTGATCACAGTGTGCTGAAGTGGGATTTACTCAAAGAAGTAACTACCATCAAGGGTAAAGGGAAGGGTTTTTGCTTTCGTAAAGGTGACTACAGTGGTCTGAGACAGTATTTAAATTCTATACAATGGAACCAACTGATGATGTTACCAACAGCAAATTCAAAGTAGGAAACATTCAAAGAATTAATCTTGGAAGCTACTAGGCTTTTCATACCAACAAAGAAATATTGTTCAAAATTTAGGCCTAAATGGATGTCAGATGAACTAATTAGACATGTGACAGAGAAGAAAAATGCATCGGATACATATAAATTAATGGGTGACATGGAAGCCTATGATAGATATAAGCTGGTCTGTAACCAAGTTACAAAGGAAGTTTGGCAAGCGAAGGCAGATTACGAGAAATCTTTGGCAAAGGATGCAAAGAAAAACTGCAAAGAGTTCTTTACTTATGTAAACTCTAGAAGGAAGGGGATGAATCAGATTGGTCCACTTGATATCGATGGTTCAACTGTTGATGATCCTGCTCAGGTAGCTAACAAACTAAATGAATATTTTGCATCGACATTCACACATTAGGAGTTATTCAGTGAGGGGAATGCCAGAAGTGTATTCAACTCTGGCAGTAAGCTAGATAATCTTGTAATAACTGAGAGTAAAGTGGAGGAGAAATTGTTGAAGATAAACACAAGAAAGGCACCTGGGGTGGATGGAGTCCAACCAGTTATATTAAAGGAGGTGGCAAAGGAAGTAAGCAAACCTTTAGCCATAACTATGAGCTTCCCTGGACTTAGGGGAAGTACCCATGGACTGGAGATGTGCAAATGTGACCCCAATCCACAAAGGTGGATCAAAGGGAGACACACAGGTAATTACAGACCTGTTAGTTTAACTTCTGTTCCAGGAAAATTAATGAAGGCACTGTTAAAGAAGCATTGCAGGATCGTCCAGACGAGACTTCAGTTATAGCTCGGACACAGCATGGATTTGTTAAGGGGAAGTCTTGTCTGACTAATTTGATTGGATATTATGCTGTATCCAATCAAAGGAACTGGATGCAAAGAATAACTTTATTTGGATCTTTGAAAAGCATTTGATACTGTTGTACATGGAAGACTGCTGCACAAATTGGAGCAGTGTGGCATTTGAGGCAAATTGCTGCTATGGATAAAGGGATGGTTGAGTGGGAGAAGACAGAGAGTGGAAATCAATGGACACTGCTCTTCATGGACTAATGTTATTAGTGGAGTCCCTCAGGATTCACTGTTGGGTCCGTTGTTGTTTTCTGTATTTATAAATGATATTGATGATGGTATATCAGGTTTAATGTTGAAGTTTGCAGATGATACAAAGGTCGGCAGGGTTGTTAATGACAATAACGATAGTACAGTGCTGCAACAGGATCTAGGAAAGTTGAGCAGATGGGCTAAGAGGCGGCAAATAAAGTTTAACATTGACAAATGTAAAGTACTACATATGGGAAGCAGTAATCCCAGAGTAATGTATCAACTCTGTGCTACCACACTGACAGTGGTAGAGAATGAAAAGGACCTTTGGTAATTGTGCAGGCAGATAGAAAGTTTGCTGAGCAGTGCAGACGGTCTGCTATAGTAGCTCATGGTGTCTTGTCAATGATATAGAGGAATTTTTCTAGCAGGGATAAGGAGGTGATTATCCCCTTGTATAAGGCAATGGTCAGGCCACACCTTGAGTTACTGTATATAGGTCTCGAGGCCTCATTTTAAGAAGGATGTAGAGCTGTTGGAACGAGTACAGAGAAGGGCAACAAGATTAGTGAATGGAACAAAGGGTAGCTCTTACGAAGAGAGGCTTGAATTTTGCAAATGACAGTGTCTGGAGACTAGGCATCTGCAAAGTGATCTAATTGAGGTATATAAAGCCTTGAATGGTTTGAGCATGCTCAATGCAAATGGGATTCTTCTCGTTGCTCAGAATAATTGCCTGAGAGGGCATAAATTCAAATTGAGGAAAGACGTTTGTAGGTTAGATGTGCAGAAGTTTGCCTTTAGCCAGCAGGTGGTTGATTGGTGGAACAAACTTCCATATGTCATAGAAGTTGATAGTTTAAATAGATTCAAGGCAGAACTTGACAAATATTTGGAGCGAGTGGATGGGTGAAATAAGGGTTTTTTTTTTTGGTTGATGTTATATAAGCTTGCTTTCTTGCATCATGTGCCTATGCTAATGCTAAATCAAGGCTCATACTTGTAGACCTTTTTGTAGCTGGACATAATATGACTACACACAGGAGATGATATGTAAAAGAGTAAGGAAATTAAGCAAAAATTTATCAGTTTGATGGGGAAATTTGAGTGTTTAAAATAAATGGTAATTTTCTTTTGAAGGCATTAAATCAGAGGATTCATCATGTAATGAGTTGTCTGACTCAGTGCTGGAATCTATACTCATGCAGGAAAGCAGCATGGCAGATTCACCATAAGCAGAAGGCAGTGGTCCTGCAGAAAGTAGTTATTCTTGGTGACTCTCCTTGCCACGGAAATGGGAAATATGTATTATCTGCAAAACTGAATAGATAGAATAGGACCAGGGTATGACTGCCAGGACCAAAAGTTAGTAGTACTGTAGAACAGTTATCTTTTGTATTAACTGTGAGCCAAGGCTAAATTTGAATGGGTTGGAATTTTGGCAATGCATGGCAGGAGGGAGTTCACGATATGAGTTTTATCAATTGTTTCAGCCCAAGAAATATTGTGCCATATTCATGGTATAGAATTTTTCTCAACATGACCCCACACTTGTTAACAGCAGTGATTGTTTTTATATGGAGGGTTGATTCAGCCTTTTGATAACGATTTTGACAGTCCTTTAAAACTATGAAATTCCGTGCCGCCACCACCGGTTGTGTTCTATTTGTTTTCTCTGCTCATGGACTAACACACGGCATTGCAATTTCTATTGAAGTAAAACCCGTTGCAAAACTGCCAAGTCAATCTTGTCCCATTCCTGCTGGCAGACTTTCCACAAACTTTCAACAGTTCTGGGGTGGCGGTTTCCGTGAGCTCTTTTCAAAAGTCCGAATGTGCAAAAATCCATGGGTGCAGTGTCAGGTGATTTAACAGGTATATCTTCAAACGGGATTGAATCAATACCTGTCACCACTTCCATTCTCCACAAAAAAGCACGGGTAGTGGAATGTGACTGTGGCTGGATGCCTTATCCTGGTGACCCAGACCTTTTCAGCGTCAGAACGGTACAATGTGGGTATTTCATGTTCAAACAATGGCTGTAGAACTTCAGTCTGGTAATACACTGAGTTGACTTTCATGTTTTTAGCGACTCTACGCAACTCAAATTTGCCGTTATAACAAAAACCGGCTATAACCATAAAACCTCGGCCAAAACTTTCCTTGCACTGATGCGCCCATTTGGAAAGGCCTTGTCACCCTGTGGATGGTAATTAATTGCCCGAATTTTTTTGCAGTAGGAGAGGTACACCTACGCTTCGTCTTCTGTTGCTACGAATTTTCACCTTTCAGCTGCCAAATGTTTTTCTTAGAGTTTTCGAGCATTGACCCGCCACTCTGCAATGTGCCTTGCTCCTAGGTGGTGTACAAGAGTCTTGTACACCATCTCCCATTGCAAATTTTCATTGATTACGTGACAAACGGTTGACTGGGATGTTCCTACCCGTGATACTATAGCTCTTTGGGTTTTTGGATTTTCACCGACGAGTGACTGCACTTTTCGTACTACCTCCTTCGTTTGACTTGGAGAAGGTTGCAGTTTCTTCGGTGTTTTCTGCCCACTTGCAGCAGTTTCGGGGAATTTTCCTTTGCCATTCAAAACCTTATGGATACCGAACTTCGATACACTAAAATTTTTTGACTTGCATCTATCAATAATTTTTGCATAACTCTACCCTTCTTCGGAAAGTGCGGTTATGTAACCTTCCAACCATGGGTCCAATTTCCGAGGCATGTCGACATTAAACAACTTCTACAACCGATACACCTGTTCATAAGGTTTGGGACTGCACCTGTGGGAAAAAAAAAATTTACATTGCTGCCATATGTCACAAGCAGGATTAATGTCAGAATCGTTATCAAAAGGCTGAATCAATCCTCCGTAGATATGTGATGCACTTGAATGGAAGGGATACAAGAATAGTCACTTAGATGGTTTTGTAAACAGTTTTAGGGCTAATGGTAAGCATATGCAGAGGTGTAATTGATGCTTGCATTACTTCCATTAGGATATGCAGTAGCCTGGAAAGTGGGGAGGAGAGATTTCGGGGATCTTCATAGGCGAAGCAATTGTATGGGCTGTGTTGGTGTTATGAAGATCACAAACAGGTGCACATGTATAGTATTAGTAGTGGCAAATGATAAGAAAGCAAGCTTATATGGCGTCAGCCAAAAAAAAAAAAAAAAAATCCCATTTCACCTACTCATCCCCTCCAATGGTGTCTATTTTCTCCTTGAATTTATTCAAATTATCAATCTTCCACAACGATGGATGGAAGCTTTTCCAGCAATCAATCTGGTGTTGGCTGAAGGCAAATTTCCGCATGTCTATTCTGCAACCATCCTTCTTCAATTTGAATTTGCCTTTTGTCTATAATCTGAGCAAGAGGAAGAATCCTATCAGCATTGAGTTTGCTCAAGCCATTAAAAGCCTTAAACACCTGAATCAGATAATCTCACAGGTGCCTAGTCTCCAATTTGCAGAACTGAAGCCTTTCATGGTAAGAGCACTCCTTTGTTCCCCTCACCAGTCTCAGTGCCCTTCTCTGTACCTGTTCTACCAGCTCTACATCCTTCTTAAAATGAGTCTTCCAGGAGTAGTATGCAAGAGGAGGTCTGATCATTGCCTTATAGAAAGGGATAATTACCTCCTTATCCCTAATAGCAAAATTCATGTGTCATTGACAAAACCTCATGAGCTGTCCTGGCAGCCTGTCTGCACTGCTTGGAGAACTTCATATCTGACTGTACAATTACTGCCCCCACCTGGTTCTTTTCATTTTCAACTAACCTGAGTGTAGTACTGCACAGTTGGTATGTTACTCTGGGATTATTGCTAACCATAGGTAGTATTTTGCATTTATCAATTACTTCAGTTGCCATTTCTCAGCCCATTTGTATAATTTTTCTAGATCTTGTTGCAGCATCATACCTTCATTACTGTCATTAATCACTCTGCCAACCTTTGTAAACTCTGCAAACTTATGATATTGATGAAAGTATATCAGTCATTAAGGTTGACATACCTTAATGATGAAGGTATATCAGCCATTAAGGTTGATATACCTTCATTAATATCATTAATAAATACAGAAAACAAAATGTCCAGCACTGAATCCTGTGGAACTTCACATATAACAGTGTTCATTCATAACCACTCTGTCTTCTCCCACTCACTGTCCCTTTATCCACAGCAGTAACGTGCCCTTAATGCTACACTGCTCCATTTTGTACAGTAGTCTTTTATGTGCAACAATATCAAAAGCTTTCCTGAAATCCAAGTATGTGATATCAAAATTGTTGTTTTGCATTCAGCTCCTTTGTCATTGCATCATAGTACCTAATCAAATTGGCTAGACAAGATTTTGCCTTAATGAACCCATGCTGTGACTAAAGTATAACTGCACTCCTGTCTAGGTGATCCTTCATCACTTTTTAATCCAATGGCTCCATTATTTTCCCTGGAACAGAAATTAATCTAACAGATCTGTAATTATCCATGTCACCCTTTGATTCCCCTTTGTGAATTGGGTATAAATAGTACTTGCTTATACATTAATGCTAATATTGTAGTAAATAAAATGTTGAATTTAAACAAATTGATTAAGTCACTAAATGCTAACGTAGCATCAGGGTGAAACTTGGGGTCACTCGATACAGAGGATGCAGAATATGATTATCTGAGTTTAATACGTATAGAAAGGACAGACATGATAGGAGGATTGGGGGAGCATTATACTTTCGGTTAAGATGTATATTGGTGTTAAAACTGGAGTCAGTATACACAGTTTGACAGTATAATGTTCAGTCAGTCTGGTGTAACATTAGCATAAGATAAGTGACAGTAGGAGTATGATATGATATATATTCTAAATAAATATAAAACAAACATTTATACTAGGGGTCACCAGTTAGTTTTCATCGCTGTCCATATTAGAAAAAAAAAATCTTATTGCTGTCTGCATGCTTAAAATTAAAATAAAATTAATAAATGTTAGATGATATTTGTATTTATTTGTGCAATTACTATAGATACAATGTTAAAGTTTATGTACATTTACTTATTAATGAGAAAAATGACATTTTTTTTTTTTTTTTTCTAAAACAATTTTTGTAAAATCTTGAACAAACCTTTTAAGCAAACTTTGCAGATGATCATTCATTAACCGAAATCAAAACTTGTTCCTTAATATGGTTCATTTTTGAAAACATTGATTCCAATATGTGTGTTGATCTGAACATTCTACATAATTGAGAACACAGTTTCCTCATTTCAGGATACTTTTCATGTTGCCGATATTTTCCCCAAAACTGTTGCAAATCACTCAATTCATTTACTTTTTCTTTCAAAGAAAAATCTTACTAAAAATCAGTTATTTCTAATTGTAGTGCAGCTTTATTACTTTTAAACATTTTCTTGCCATATTACTCCATTCCCCATTTGGTTCAAGTGAAAATGGACATATGAGGAGTTGTTAATTTTCCTATTTTTTTTAAATCTGAAAATCTTTCGTTAAATTCATGTTTTAGTTTTCCAGAAATTTATTGTATTCACTTTTATCTAATTGTATATTAAGTTCTTCCTCATTATTTCTTTCATACATGGAAAGTGCAGTATCTCATTGTTTAAATCAGAGGAAAATATGTCGGGTTTCTTATGAAATGATCAAAATGACTGTACAATTGAGAGCAATTCAGAAATAATAGAAAAATTTGCTATAAAGAAGTTCGTTCAACAGAGTTCTGACTGTATATTTAAATTAATGATTTAGGTTTATTTATTTCGTGATCCGCAAAAACCTTTGTGGTCTGGATGCGGACCATGGTCTGCTTATTGGTGACCCCTGGTCTACACTGATAAATGGGGGGCACTAAATCAGAATGTTTTATCATGGGAGATTTTAACCCTCCAAATAATGATAAGAACTTATGGGTTGGGAAACTCACTCAGTAGCAGAATATTTCTGAATGAGTGCTTCCTACACATATTAGAAAGAGAACAAGAGAAAGCAATATTCTTGATCTGATTATCAGCAGCAGTTCTTCATGTGTTAAGAATTATCAAGTAAAGAAACCACTAGATGGCACTGTAATGATGTGGGATTTATTCAAGGGAATAACTAGTGTCAAGGGTAAAGGGAAAGCATTTTGTTTTCACAAAAGAAATGTCTAAGACCATTCTGTCTTAGATATTTCTTTTCAATGGGGACCACTGTTGTTTTTAATAAATACAAAATGCCATATGGGAAGTGTTCAGTGAAGTAAGTGAAGTGTTCAAGGTTTAGGCCAAAATGGATGTCAGATGAACTAATGAGGCATATGGCAGAGAAGAAAAATGCATGGGATACTTACAAATTAACACATGACACAGAAGCCTATGATAGATACAAGTTGATATGCAACCAAGTTACAAAGGAGGTTAGGCAGGCGAAGGCAGATTACGAGAAATCCTTGGCAAGGGATGCAAAGAAAAACAGCAAAGAGTTCTTTACTTATGTAAACTCTAGAAGGAAAGGGATGAATCAGATTGGTCCTCTTGATATTGATGGGTCAAGTGTTGATGATCCTGCTCAGGTAGCTAACAAACTAAATGAATATTTTGCATCGACATTCACACATGAGGAGTTATTCAGCGAGGGGAATGCCAGAGGTGTATTCAACTCTAGCAGTAAGTTACAGAATCTTGAAATAACTGGGAGTAAAGTGGAGGAGAAACTGTTGAAGATAAACACAAGAAAGGCACCCGGGGTGGATGGGATCTATCCAGTTATATTAAAGGAGGCAGCAAAGGAAGTAAGCAAACCCTTAGCCATAATTATGAGAGCTTCCTTGGACTCAGGGGAGGAACCCATAGACTGGAAATGTGCAAATGTGACCCCAATTCACAAAGGAGGATCAAAGGCTGACACAAGTAATTATAGACCTGTAAGCTTAACTTCTGTTCCAGGAAAATTAATGGAGGCACTGGTTAAAGAAGCACTGCAGGATCATTTAGACAAGACTTCAGTTATAGCTCAGACACAGCATGGTTTTGTTAAGGGGAAGTCTTGCCTGACCAACTTGATTGGATACTATGATGCAGTCACAAAAGAACTGGATGCAGGGAATAACTTTGATATTATATACTTGGATCTTAGAAAGGCTTTTGATACTGTTGCACATGGAAGACTGCTACACAAATTGGAGCAGTGTGACATTGGAGGCAAATTACTGCTATGGATAAAGGGGTGGTTGAGGGGGAGAAGACAGAGAGTGGTAATCAATGGACACTGCTCATCGTGGACTGATGTTATTAGTGGACTCCCTCAGGGCTCAGTGTTGGGTCCATTATTGTTTTCTGTATTTATAAATGATATTGATGATGGTATATCGGGATTAATGTCCAAGTTTGCAGACGATACAAAGGTTGGCAGGGTTGTCAAGGACACTACTAACACTATGCTGCTGCAACAGGATCTGGAAAGGTTGAGCAGATGGGCTGAGAGGTGGCAAATGAAGTTTAACATTGACAAATGTAAAGTACTACACATGGGAAACAGCAACCCCAGAGCAACGTATCAACTCTGTGGTACAACACTAACAGTGGTAGAGAATGAAAGGGACTTGGGGGTGGTTGTGCAGGCAGATATGAAGTTCTCTGAGCAGTGCAGATGGGCTGCAAGAGTAGCTCATGGAGTATTGTCAATGATATACAGGAATTTTTCCAGCAGGGATAAGGAGGTGATTATTCCATTGTATAAGGCGATGGTCAGGCCACACCTAGAGTACTGTATACAGGTCTGGAGGCCTCATTTCAAGAAGGATGTAGAGCTGCTGGAACGAGTACAGAGAAGGGCAACAAGATTAGTGAATGGAACAAAGGGGTGCTCTTACGAAGAACGGCTTAAGTTTTGCAAATTACAGTGTCTGGAGACTAGGCACCAGCGAGGTGATCTGATAGAGGTGTATAAAGCCTTGAATGGTTTAAGCATGCTCAATGCTGATGGGATTCTTCCTCTAGCTCAGAATAATCACCCGAGAGGGCATAAATTCAAATTGAGGAAAGACAGATGTAGGATAGACGTGCGGAAATTTGCCTTTAGCCAGCGGGTGGTTGGTTGGTGGAACAGACTTCCATCCCTTGTGGTGGAGGTTGATAGCCTAAATAAGTTTAAGGCTCAGCTGGACAGGTATTTTGAACGAACGGAGGGGTGAAGTGGAAGTGGTTTTTTTTTTTTTTTTTGGCTGATGCTGCATAAGCTTGCTTTCTTGTATCAAATGCCTCTACTAATGCTAATGCTAATGCTAATCATACAAAAGAAAAAAAGCTAGTAAGTTCTTAATACTAACAAATATTAAAACGGTGGGCAGAACAAAAAATGTGTTCAAGGTTTTGAGCAAGATGAGCTTATAAGCAGACATGAGAAATACATCAGTTGATTTTAAATTTCCAAAGGGAACAAAATCTAGAGTAAGTACAAATTAGTTTAAAATCAAGTTGCTCAGATCATTAGGAACTAAAGGCAGATTATGAGAAATCTGGCTGAAAGTACAAAGAAAAGAAAGAAATAATTGTTTATGTTAGCATTAGAAGGGAAGAGGTGAATCACATTCATCTGTTTGATATGAATGGTATAAGTAGTGATGGTCTGCATGAATAAATATGCTAATACATTGCCAAAGAGGAAAAGACAATGCCAGGTTTCAAGGCTTCAAAAGATAGGGCCATGCTCTTGCTTGGTGCTAATGCAGTGGGAGATTACAGATTAATACCACTGCTTGTGTACCATTCTGGAAATACTCGTGCATTTAAGGGCATCAATAAAGCCACCCTACCCGTGCATTTCTAATCGGACCATAGAGCATGGATAACGATATCTCTCTTTGAGGATTGGTTCAAATGCTGCTTCATTCCTGAGGTGGAAAAATATTGTAGATAACGTTACTTGCAAGATTTTGCTTCTATTAGATAATGCTCCTGGACATTCAACATTTCTAGATGGTTTCAATTCTTACGCGAGCGCCTTATTTCTACCGCCAAACACTACTTCACTCATCCAACCTATGAATCAGGGTGTTATTTCGAATTTTAGAGCATACTATTTACACACAACATTTGCTCAGGCATTGTCTGTAGCAGACTATGAGAAAAATTTTACGTGAAGAGACTTTTGGGAATCTTACAATATTTACCGCACCATCTTAAACATTAATAAGGCTTGGGCGGAAATTACGAAGTTGTTTAAATGGCGCATGGAAGATGAGTATAAGAAACTGTACAGGGAAATAGAGTGGGCCAGTAAATCAGAGAGTCTTATAATGGGGGATTTTAATTTCCCAGATATTGACTGGAATTTGTGGGCTGGTCACTCACACACTAGCAAGGCTTTTGTGGTTTTATTGGATGACTGTTTTCTAAATCAACATGTTCGGGAGGCAACTAGAGGGAGCAATACTCTTGATTTGATTATCAGTAGTGATTCTTCATGCATTAAGAAACTGCAGATACAGGAATCACTAGGTGGCAGTGATCATAGTGTGCTGAAGTGGGATTTACTCAAGGAGGTAACTATCATCAGGGGTAAAGGGAACGGTTATTGCTTTTGTAAAGGCGACTACGATGGTCTGAGACAGTATTTAAATTCTATACAGTGGGACCAACTGATGATGTTACCAACAGCAAACTCAAAATGGGAAGCATTCAAAGAACTTATCTTGGAAGCTACTAGGCTTTACATACCAATTAAGAAATATTGTTCAAGGTTCAGGCCTAAATGGATGTCAGATGAACTAATGAGACATATGGCAGAGAAGAAAAATGCATGGGATACATATAAATTAACATGTGACACAGAAGCCTATGATAGATATAAGTTGATCTGTAACCAAGTTACAAAGGTGGTTAGGCAGGCGAAGACAGATAACGAGAAATCTTTGGCAAGGGATGCAAAGAAAAACAGCAAGGAGTTCTTTACTTATGTAAACTCTAGAAGGAAGGGGTTGAATCAGATTGGTCCACTTGATATTGATGGTTCAACTGTTCATGATATACACATAAATAGAAAGGGTGCAAGAATATTTGCTGATGCTATCGAGGCAGTGTTAGGTGGGTCGGAAACTGCTAGCTTGGGGGGGAGACAAAGACCAATAGATTGACAGTAGCTACTGGCAGAGGTGAAAGAGATTCTTGCACTGCTTCTATTAGAATGAGCAGAAGCCTGAAAATCAAGATGCATGATATTTCAAAGACTGCTGGGAGCCATTGCGGTACAAGTAAACACATGGGTTGTGTTAGGGTAGCTAAGAATAGAAACAGGTGCAGGTATACTTGCGTGTACACCAATGCTAGGAGTTTAATAAATAAATTTGATGAATTTGAGGTATTGCTCAAAACATCAAAGGCAGATATTGTTGGGATATCAGACAGATATAAGGGATGCAGAACTGGAATTTGGGGAGTACAAGGTCTACAGAAAGGATAGACAGGATAGGAAGGGGGGAGGGGTTATGCTATTAGTTAAGAAACACATAAAAACCAAGGAAGTGAAGCCAGTCGACATCGCTGGACAGTGCAGTGTTGAGTCAGTTTGGTGTGACATAAGCATTGGGAGATCAAAATTGAGAGTAGGAGTGTGCAATAGGCCTAATGACTCTGATGAGTATAATAAGAAACTGTACAGGGAAATAGAGTGGGCCAGTAAATCAGAGAGTCTTATAATGGGAGATTTTAATTTCCCAGATATTGACTGGAATTTGGGGGCTGGTCACTCACACACTAGCAGGGCTTTTGTGGATTTATTGGATGATTGTTTTCTACATCAGCATGTTCAGGAGGCAACTAGAGGGAGTAATACTCTTGATTTGATTATCAGCAGTGATTCTTCATGCATTAAGAATCTGCAGATAAATGAACCACTAGGTGGCAGTGATCACAGTGTGCTGAAGTGGGATTTACTCAAAGATGTAACTACCATTAGGGGTAAAGGGAAGGGTTATTGCTTCCGTAAAGGCGACTACGATGGACTGAGACAGTATTTAAATTCTATACAGTGGGACCAACTGATGATGTTACCAACAGCAAATTCAAAACGGGAAGCATTCAAAGAACTTATCTTGGAAGCTACTAGGCTTTACATACCAACTAAGAAATATTGTTCAAGGTTTAGGCCAAAATGGATGACAGATGAACTAATGAGGCATATGGCAGAGAAGAAAAATGCATGGGATACTTACAAATTAACACATGACACAGAAGCCTATGATAGATACAAGTTGATATGCAACCAAGTTACAAAGGAGGTTAGGCTGGCGAAGGCAGATTACGAGAGATCCTTGGCAAGGGATGCAAAGAAAAACAGCAAAGAGTTCTTTACTTATGTAAACTGTAGAAGGAAGGGGATGAATTAGATTGGTCCACTCGATATTGCTGGGTCAACTGTTGATGATCCTGCTCAGGTAGCTAACAAACTAAATGAATACTTTGCATCGACATTCACACATGAGGAGTTATTCAGCGAGGGGAATGCCAGAGGTGTATTCAACTCCAGCAGTAAGCTACAGAATCTTGAAATAACTGGGAGTAAAGTGGAGGAGAAACTGTTGAAGATAAACACAAGAAAGGCACCCGGGGTGGATGGGATCTATCCAGTTATATTAAAGGAGGCAGCAAAGGAAGTAAGCAAACCCTTAGCCATAATTATGAGAGCTTCCTTGGACTCAGGGGAGGTACCCATAGACTGGAAATGTGCAAATGTGACCCCAATTCACAAAGGAGGATCAAAGGCTGACACAAGTAATTATAGACCTGTGAGCTTAACTTCTGTTCCAGGATCATTTAGACAAGACTTCAGTTATAGCTCAGACACAGCATGGTTTTGTTAAGGGGAAGTCTTGCCTGACCAATTTGATTGGATACTATGATGCAGTCATAAAAGAACTGGATGCAGGGAATAGCTTTGATATTATATACTTGGATCTTAGAAAGGCTTTTGATACTGTTGCACATGGAAGACTGCTACACAAATTGGAGCAGTGTGACATTGGAGGCAAATTGCTGCTATCGATAAAGGGGTGGTTGAGGGGGAGAAGACAGAGAGTGGTAATCAATGGACACTGCTCATCATGGACTAATGTTATTAGTGGAGTCCCTCAGGGCTCAGTGTTGGGTCCATTATTGTTTTCTGTATTTATAAATGATATCGATGATGGTATATCAAGCTTAATGTCCAAGTTTGCAGACGATACAAAGGTTGGCAGGGTT
The DNA here is from genome assembly GCF_048544385.1 of Mastigoproctus giganteus. NCBI lineage: Eukaryota > Metazoa > Arthropoda > Arachnida > Uropygi > Thelyphonidae > Mastigoproctus > Mastigoproctus giganteus. The sequence continues at coordinate 90,960,919 of NC_143587.1, read as the reverse complement.
GTCACTACTGACACTATGCTGCTGCAACAGGACCTGGAAAGGTTGAGCAGATGGGCTGAGAGGTGGCAAATGAAGTTTAACATTGACAAATGTAAAGTACTACACATGGTAACCCCAGAGCAACGTATCAACTCTGTGGTACTACACTGACAGTGGTAAAGAATGAAAGGGACATGGGGGTGGTTGTGCAGGCAGATATGAAGTTCTCTGAGCAGTGCAGATGGGCTGCAAGAGTAGCTCATGGAGTATTGTCAATGATATACAGGAATTTTTCCAGCAGGGATAAGGAGGTGATTATTCCCTTGTATAAGGCAATGGTCAGGCCACACCTAGAGTACTGTATACAGGTCTGGAGGCCTCATTTCAAGAAGGATGTAGAGCTGCTGGAACGAGTACAGAGAAGGGCAACAAGATTAGTGAATGGAACAAAGGGGTGCTCTTACGAAGAAAGGCTTAAGTTTTGCAAATTACAGTGTCTGGAGACTAGGCACCAGCGAGGTGATCTGATAGAGGTGTATAAAGCCTTGAATGGTTTGAGCCTGCTCAATGCTGATGGGATTCTTCCTCTAGCTCAGAAAAATCACCTGAGAAGGCATAAATTCAAATTGAGGAAAGACAGATGTAGGATAGACGTGCGGAAATTTGCCTTTAGCCAGCGGGTGGTTGGTTGGTGGAACAGACTTCCATCCCTTGTAGTGGAGGTTGATAGCCTAAATAAGTTTAAGGCTCAGCTGGACAGGTATTTTGAACGAACAGAGGGGTGAAGTGGAAGTGGTTTTTTTTTTTTTTTTTTGGCTGATGCTGCATAAGCTTGCTTTCTTGCATCAAATGCCTCTACTAATGCTAATGCTATTGTTTTATTAGGAGACTCCATTGTCAGGGAAACGGAGAATATTTTTTGTAATAAAGATAGGTGGAGCAGAACCAGGGTATGTCTGCCGGGAGCAACTATTGATGATGTCACCAACAGATTGTCAGATTTTAAAGGGGGTAAAGAAAATATTATTATTCATGTGGGGACAAACGATATTAAACGTACACGATCTGACGATTTGTTGGAAAAATACAGGACCATGTTGAGGAAATGTCGCGAGCTAGGCCATAATGTCTGTGTCTGCAATTCTGCCCAGACACGATAGGAGGGATTATATGTTAAGAGCCTTGTGGATTAACTCAAGACTTGAAGGAATCTGCAAGGCTTTAGGGGGTAAATTTCTATTAGCATGGCCCACACTTGTAGGTAGAAGGAATTTGTTTTGTAGAGACGTGATATACTTAAACAAAGGTGGTGCAAAAGTTTTTGCCAGTATTATTGAGGATACCTTAAAGGTTCAGGGAAACTGCTAGTTAGGGGGGATGTGGGTAATACTGACACGCGTTTATCTAATAATATTGGTCAATGTAACTGTTGCACATACCTCAAGAGTTCTTATCTGTTACCCCAACTGGACGTATTATCTAGATGTTCTGGGGGCAAAGACGTTTCACGTGAGCGGGTAGCTAATATCAGGGAAGAGAGCCTAAAAAACTTCAAGGGTTGTGTTAGGGTTGTTAAATATACAAGAACAGTAAATCTTAATTGTTTATACAGTAACGTTAGAAGTGTCGTCAATAAAATGAGCCAATTCGAACTGCTGGTTAAAACAAGTAACGTGGACATAATAGGGCTTACAGAGACGTGGAGCCACCCGGAAATTGGGGATGATGAGTTTCAGTACGGCTTGTATAATGTATTTAGGAAGGATAGAGTAGATAGAAGGGGTGGTGGGGTAATGCTTCTTATCAGAAGTAGCCTGAGTGCGACGATAGCTTTCCCGGATTCAGACATTTCACATGCTAGTATAGAGTCTGTATGGTGTGAGATAGTTGGAAACAAAGGTATAATGCGAGTAGGAGTAATCTACAGACCAGGTGATTGTGAAGATTATGACAAAAGCCTCTACATGCAAATGGAATGGGCAGGTAAGCATCAATGCCTTATTATGGGTGATTTCAATTTGCCTCTAATTGATTGGAGTAAATGGGAAGGAAACTCGACGTGGGGAACAAAATTTTTAAATCAACTAGATGACTGTTATTTGTATCAACATGTCAGGGAAAGTACTAGAGAAAAGAATATCCTAGACCTCATCATCACACATGAATCAGATGACATAGGAACCAGTAGCAGGAAGTGATCATGGAGTTCTACGGTGGATGATGACGAGAGAGGTAGCAGAAGTAAAAGGCAAAGGAATGGGTTTTAATTTCAGAAAAGGAAATTACGATGCCTTAAGGTACTACATGGCCTCTATTAACTGGGTAGATATCGTGCTGAGAATGAATACAATTGAAATGTGGTACGCTTTTAAAACATTAATCACAGATGCCTTGAATGCGTATATACCATTAAAAAATACTCCACGAGAAGGGTTCCAAGTTGGATGAATAGTGAAGTTGCCACATTACTTGAGCAGAAAAAGGTGGCATGGAAAAAATACAGAGCAATAAAAAGTACTGAAGCCTATAACAGCTACAAGGTGATGTGTAATAGAGCCACAGAAAAGGTTCGACAGGCAAAGGCAGTTTATGAGAAATCACTAGCAAACAGAGCAAAGAGGGGGGGGGATAAAGAATTCTTCACATATATAAATGCCAAGAAGAGCAGGACAAACCAGATCGGACCTTTACGTAAGGGAAAGGGGATAGTAATAAATACACCAGCTGCCGTTGCAGATGAACTGAACAGTTATTTTGCATCGATATTTACAAATGAAAAGCCTTTTGTGGCAATGGGAAATTGTGGGAGCGAAGTTAAAAAATATGTAATTAATGACATTGAAATTTCACAAGATTATTTAATGAAAAAACGTTCGAGCCTACAGACCAGTAAGGCTCCTGGAGTTGATGGAATATACCCTATAATCTTAAGAGAGGTGGCAAGCGAGTGCATTGAACCATTGAGGCTAATTATGCGAGCATCACTAGACTCTGGGGAGATTCCCTTGGATTGGAAAAGTGCAAATGTATCTCCCATACATAAGGGTGGCTCTAAAAGTGAAGTTGGAAATTATGGACCTGTCAGTCTGACTTCAGTAGTAGGGAAAATCATGGAGGCAATGATCATGGGTGGAATTCAGGATCATTTGGATCGAATTGAAATTCTCAAGGATACTCAGCATGGTTTTGTAAAGGGAAAATCATGTTTAACAAATCTGGTTCGCTATTTCGAAAGGGTCACTCACGAGCTGGATTTAGGGAATAATTTCAACATTGTTTATTTTGATTTCAGCAAAGCTTTTGACTCAGTCCCACATGAGCGGTTGCTTTATAAGCTGGAACAGGTTGGAATCACTGGGAAAATCCTTAGATGGATAGAAGGATGGCTTCAGGGCAGGAGGCAGAGGGTTGTGATAAATGGCTATACCTCAGATTGGGTTGGTGTAAGAAGTGGGGTTCCCCAAGGATCAGTATTAGGGCCACTGTTGTTTTTAATTTTCATAAACGACATTGATGAAGGGATAGAGGGCATGATGTCTAAATTTGCAGATGATGTTAAAATTGGTAGAGTAGTTAATGATCACTGTCAAGCTGAGCTTCTTCAGAGAGACCTAGATAGACTTCAAGAATGGTCAGAAAAATGGCAGCTGTGCTTTAATTCAACAAAGTGTAAGGTATTATACCTTGGAAACAGTAATCCCAAAAAAACTTATTCACTTGGTGGAGTTCAACTAAACCCAGTACTGGAGGAAAGGGACTTGGGTGTTACGATATGGTCAGACATGAAATTCTCTGAACACTGTAAACAGGTTGCAAGGAAGGCCCATGGTGTCCTATCGATGATCTATTGAACTTTTGCAAGTAGAGATAGGGACGTGATAATCCCATTATATAAGGCTTATGTTAGACCACACTTGGAATACTGTGTTCAAGTATGGAGACCGCACCTAAAGAAAGACATCGAGCTTCTTGAAAGGGTGCAAAGAAGGGTAACTCGCCTGGTGAGATCGGCAAAAGGGCGTCCTTAGAAGTTAGTAGTTGTCGGTGACTCTATTGTCAGGGAAACGGGAAACATATTGTGTAAAAAGGATAAGTGGAACAGGACAAGGGTACATCTGCCAGAGGCAAAGATTGACGATATTGTAGAGCAGATATAATCTTTTTAGGGCACAAAAGGCGATATTGTTGTACACGTTGGCACAAATGATATTAAGAGTAGGAGATGGGCGGAATTACTTAGAGTACAGGTCACTGTTGAAAAAAAAAAGCCGTGAATTAGAAAGTGTCTGCAATTCTGGCCAGACATGATAGGAGGGAGTATATGATGAGAGCTTTGTCGATCAGTTCAATCCTGGAGAGATTGTGCAAGGGCCAAGGGGTAGAATTTTTCTCAGCCTGGTCTGTGCTTGTTAACAGAAGAGACTGCTTCTACAGGGATGGGATACACTTAAATAGAAAGGGTACAAGAATATCTGCTGATGCTATCGTGGTAGTGTTAAGTGGGTTGGAAAACTGCTAGCTTGGGGGGATACATGGACTAATAGATTAACAGTAGCTGCTGGCAGAGGTGAAAGTGATTCTTGAACTGCTTCTATCGAAATGAGCAGCAGTCTGGAAAACAAGATGCAGGGGATTTCAGAGACTGCTGGGAGTCATTGCAGTACAATGAAACACATGGGTTGTGTTAGGGTAGCTAAGAATAGGAACAGGTGCATGTATACTTGTGTGTACACCAATGCTAGGAGTTTGGTAAATAAATTTGATGAATTTGAGGTGTTGGTCAAAACATCAAAACAACAGATATTGTTGGGATATCAGATATGTGGTGTCACACAGATATAAGGAATGCAGAACTGGAATTTGGGGAGTATAATGTGTACAGGAATGATAGACAGGATAGGAAGGGAGGATGGGTTATGCTATTAGTTAAGAAACACATAAAATCCAAGGAAGTGAAGCCAGTCGACATTGCTGGACAGTGCAGTGTCGAGTCAGTTTGGTGTGACATAAGCATTGGGAGATCAAAATTGAGAGTAGGAGTGTGCTATAGGCCTAATGACTCTGATGAGTATAATAAAAAACTGTACAGGGAAACAGAGTGGGCCAGTAAATCAGCGAGTCTTATAATGGGGGATTTTAATTTCCCAGGCTGAGGTTGGTGACTCGCACACTAGCAAGGCTTTTGTGGATTTATTGGATGATTGTTTTCTACATCAGCATGTTCGGGAGGCAACTAGAGGGAGTAATACTCTTGATCTGATTATCAGTAGTGATTCTTCATGCATTAAGAATCTGCAGATAAAGGAACCACTAGGTGGCAGTGATCACAGTGTGCTGAAGTCAGATTTACTCAAAGAGGTAACTACCATCAAGGGTAAAGGGAAGGGTTTTTGCTTTCGTAAAGGCGACTAGGAGGTCCGAGACAGTATTTAAATTCTATACGGTGGGACCAACTGATGATGTTACCAACAGCAAATGCATTAAAAGAATTAATCTTGGAAGCTATTAGGCGTTACATACCAACTAAGAAATATTGTTCAAGGTTTAGGCGCATTATAGCCTTAGTTGCTAATGCGCCAATAAAATCCAAATCAATTGGATGTTAGATGAACTAATGACATATGGCAGAGAAGAAAAATGCATGGGATACATATAAATTAATGGGTGACATGGAAGCCTACGATAGATATAAGCTGGTCTGTAACCAAGTTACAAAGAAGGTTAGGCAGGCAAAGGCAGATTATGAGAAATATTTGACAAAGGATGCAAAGAAAAACAGCAAAGAGTTCTTTACATATGTAAACTCTAGAAGGAAAAGGATAAATCAGATTGGTCCACTGGATATTGATGGTTCATCTGTTGATGATCCTGATCAGGTGGCTAACAAACTAAATGTATATTTTGCATCTACATTCACATATGAGGAGTTATTCAGTGAGAGGAATGCCAGAGGTGTATTCGACTCTAGCAGTAAGCTAGATAATCTTGTAATAACTGAGAGTAAAGTGGACGAGAAATTGTTGAAGATAAACACAAGAAAGGCACCTGAGGTGGATGGAATCTATCCAGTTATATTAAAGGAGGCAGCAAAGGAAGTAAGCAAACCATTAGCCATAATCATGAGAGCTTCCTAGAACTCAGGGGAGGTGCCATTGTACTGGAGATGTGCAAATGTGACCCCAATTCACAAAGGAAGTTCGGTGACACAAGTAATTATGGACCTGTTAGTTGAACTAGAAAATTAATGGAGGCACTGGTTAAAGAAGCACTGCAGGATCATCTAGACAAGACTTCAGGTATAGCGCGGACACAGCATGGTTTTGTTAAGGGAAAGAAATCTTGTCTGACCAAATTTGATTGGATACTATGATGTGGTCACAAAGCAACTGGATGCAGGGAATAACTTTGATATCATATATTTGGATCTTAGAAAGGCGTTTGATACTGTTGTACATGAAAGACTACTGCACAAATTGGAGCAGGGCGGCATTGGAGGCAAATTGCTGCTATCGATAAAGGGATGGTTGAGTGGGAGAAGACAGAGAGTGGTAATCAATGGACACTGCTCTTCATGGGATAATGTTATTAGTGGAGTCCCTCAGGGTTCAGTGTTGGCTCCATTGTTGTTTTCTGTGTTTATAAATGATATTGATGATAGTATATGAGGCTTAATGTCCAATTTCGCAGATGGTACGAAGGTTGGCAGGGTTGTTAGTGACACTAATGACAGCACGCTCCTGCTGCAACAGGATCTAGAAAAGTTGAGCAAATGGGCTGAGAGGTGGCAAATGAAGTTTACCATCGACAAATGTAAAGTACTACATATGGGAAGCAGTAACTTGATGATAAATAAGCTCATACACCAACCATTAATTGAAATAGCTCTTTACTGTGACTAGAGTTTGCAAATTAAAATAACATATTTACAATAAAATTTAATGTATAAAATAAAACTGCTATGATACTGTGTATAAAGATTAAAACTGTAATAAAATCATTGTAATAAAATTACCTAAAATAAACTGGATTAAAAGCGATAAAACCTGTAGCTTTCGGAAGCATCAGCTTCCTTCCTCAACAGTAAAAAATCTTCTGGCAACACTTCCTTATATATAACAGGCTCACGGTATTTCACCACGTGGTTCCATCGGCGCATGGTCATCACTGGAAGCGGAAATAGCTCGGGAGCACGCAAAGAAAAACCATTCATCCCTACTTAGGACAATAGTTTCAAATAGGGGATGCAAATGCATACCCTTGTCCCTATTAATGTATTGTTGTCGGATGAACAGATTCGCAGGCTCTCGAGCCATTTGTGGTCCCAGAATCCATGCGGCCAATCCATAATAACTGCATCCTCTGGGGAGATTTGATGCTGCCTCTCCCAGTAATGCTCGGCCACAGCAGACTTGTTATAATCAGCAGTTTTTATACCATTTAAATGTTCCCCTAGATGATCCTTTAACCGCCATTTTGTTTCGCCCACATAACATTCCCTACAATATAATCCAGATATTTAATCCTGTGTCTGGGCAGAATTGTCGAGACTTTCAAATTTAACCCTAACTCTCGACTTTTTTTCAACATTGACCTGTACTTAGCATTAGTAGAGGCATATGATGCAAGAAAGAAAGCTCATCATAAGTCAAAAAAAAAAAAAAAAAACCTCTTCCCATTTCACCCATCCGTTCTCTCCAAAATTTGTCCACTTCTGCCTTGAATTTATTTAAGCTATCAACTTCCAGAACGTCAGATGGAAGTCTGTTCCAGCAATTAAGTAAGTCTGTAGATCTCCTACTCTTAATGTCATTAGTACCAATGTGTACAACAATATCATTCTTTGTGTCCTTAAAAGATGATATCTGCTCTTCAACGTCATTAACTTTTGCCCCTGGCAGTTATACCCTGGTCCTATTCCACCTATCCTTTTCGCACAATATATTTCTGGTCTCCCTGACAATAGAACCACCAACAATAACTAGCTCCTGTGGGACCAGTGACTTCCACTGCAGTTTTGGGTTCATACTGCTATTCTTTCAATACAGTATTTCTTTTACATAAACTTTAATAAGCTATAAGGCACCAATGTGCTTGAAGCTACCTTTGTTTTTCTCTATATATTCTAAACTGATCAGTGTATCCTGATAATCTGAAGATATTCTACAGCAGCCTTCTTTTCTGATACCAATTTTGTCAATTCTTTGGTCATCCATTTCAGTTTTCACCTTGTGTGATATCTTTTTAAAGGTATGAAATGGTGTGTATCATCTAGAATAATTTTCTAGATGATGCATACCTAGAAAGGATTAAACATTTCTCCGTATAGCTTGATAATCCTTCAGAATTTCAGCTGCTTCCACTAAATTCAACTGAAATGATATCTAATGTTAATATAATCTCCTTTAAGAAAATTGAGCTCCTTATTTTACCTTTAATGACTGCAATTTTTTTGCATACTTACCCTACCATAGCATGATGGTTCCAGCTAGCTAGTAGCTCCATAACACAAAGAATTTTTTAATGGCAGATGAGTCTTTAGCAATGACCAAGTCAAGAATATTGACTCAATGATTGCTAAAGACTCATCTATTATCAAAAAATATTGGCCATCTTACATTTATGCTACTCAGTTTTTGGATCCAGATGGTCCAAAAACCGAGTGGTGCTGGTGAGTGATCTATCCACAAGTTTAAATTTTTGTCCAATCATCTGAAAGCTTTCATAATAAGACATTCTGATTTGCTTTCTCACAGCAATTGCATGTATAACTGATCATCATACTCGATGCACTCATTAGGTCTATAGCCCATTCTTACTCACAGTTCTGTTCTTCCACTCTTTATATTGCATAGGCTGATTCAGTGTTATTTTAATGTTTCCCATCCAATCTTGCTTTCTGATCAGAAGCATAACTCCTTTTCCTTCCCTTTGTGCTTTCCCATCAGAAGCATAACTCCTTTTCCTTCCCTTTGTGCTTTCCGATCAGAAGCATAACTCCTTTTCCTCCCCTTTGTGCTTTCCGATCAGAAGCATACCTCCTTTTCCTCCCATTTGTGCTTTCCGATTAGAAGCATATCTCCTTTTCCTCCCCTTTGTGCTTTCTGATCAGAAGCATACCTCCTTTTCCTCCCCTTTTTTCGTGCCTGTCTTTCTTCTATATATTTTGCACACTATTTCATATCAGTCTTCATGTCAAAGTTTGCAGATGATAAAAAGTTTGAAGGGTGGTTAATGATAGTAATGACAATATGCTACTGCAACAGGATCTGGAAAATTTAAGCAGATGGGCCGAGAAATTGGAATTGAAGTTTAACACTGACAAATGCAAAGTCGCATATGGGTAGCAGTAACCCCAGAGTAACGCACCAACTGTGTGGTACTGCACTCAGCATAGTGGAAAATGAAAAAGACCTTGAGTAATTGGACAGTCAGATATGAAGTTCTCTGAGCAATGCAGACAGGCTACCAGGACAGCTCATGGGGTTTGGTCAATGATATACAGGAATTTTGCTAGCAGGGATAAGGAGGTGATTATCCCATTGTATAAGGTGTCAAGCCACATTGTGAGTACTGCATACAGGGCTGGAGGCTCCATTTCAGGAAGCATGTAGAGCTGCTGGAATGAGTACAAAGAAGAGCAACAAGATTAAGAGGAACAAAGGAGTGCTGTTACCAAGAAAGGCTTCAATTCTGAAAATTGCAGCATTTGGAGACGAGGCACCTGCATGTGATCTGGTTAAGGTGTTTAAGGCTTTGAAAGGATTGAGTAAGCTGAGTGTTAATGGGATTCTTCCTCTTGCTCAGATTATATATTTGAGGGGGGGCATAAGTTCAAATTGAGGAAATACAATTGCAGAATAGATGTGTGGAAATTTGCCTTTAGCCAGCGAGTGGTTGATTGCTGGAAGTTGATAGCTTAAACAGATTCAAGAAAGAACTGGACAAACTTTTTGGAGCGAATGAATAGGTGAAATGGGAAGGTTTTTTTTTTTTTTTTTTTTTCCTGATGGAACTGTATAAGCTTGCTTTCTTGCCACTGCTAATGCTAATTTTTAAATCTGTGACTAGTATATCAGAATGGCATGTTTCCAGTACACCTATTACATTGTCATTTATTGATCTAATCAGCATTTAAAATTTTTCAAATTCATTAATTATAGCATGAGTATATAAAAATATGAGAGAGTTGTCTTTTTGAGTTTCTTGTATCCCTTGTAGATGCTTGGTAGTGTTTAGTTGTAGCATTTTTTTAAACAACCCTTTAGTTATTTCCCACTATTTCATGGTCCCATAGTCCTGCAGTTTGTTTCATTTCTAACTGTATTAATATTAGAGCTCTCATTGGCCCTTAACTGTTCTTCCAACTTTATATGTACAACTAGATAGGACAATCTGAAGCAGTTCTTGGTCTGTGCCACTAATCTATCCAGTGACTCCCTCCACACAGCTCCAAATAGCAGTTTCATCAAACCATTAAGCTCTCCTTTATGACATTAACAAAGACACACTTTCTCTGTTCAAGTGAATTCCATCTCTACTAAATTGGCCAGGCCATGCTGTGAAAAATTTCCTCCAACAAGCCTTGCAAAATCCATTAAGTTAAAGAGTTAATTGAAAAGGTTTTCAAGGTTAACCTCTTCTGTCATGTCTGGACTAGGTTACAGACAACATATTGATCTATTATGTGGCATTTTTCCAGCTCGACTTTACAATTAGTGATGTTCTCGGTTCTGTTTTGCTTTGTTATTAGTTCCCAGATGGATAACCATGCACCCTTTAGTCCTCTTAACTTGTAATCAGGTGTGTGCAAACAATTGTTAATCCTGGAAGCATGAAGGATCACTAAGACCCCACACACCTGCAGTTTAAAAATTGGCAAGAATTAATTCAAATTTGATTACAGATTTAAATTAAAATCAAATTTTATAGATTTAATTCAAATTTGTAAAAAATTCATTTTGCATATTAAAAACTTATTTTTAATTCCTTTTTGAAAATGAATTAAAAATAAGTAATAATTGAGTTAAAATTAAATAATTAAAAATGTAAATTGAAAAAACCACATGCTTCAAATATTGGATCACCACCCTGTCAGTAATATGCGTGTTGCTGCAAGAAACATAAAACATGTCAACAGTTGGATTCCAGATGATGCTTCAATATCACAAAGCCAGAGAGTGCTTGGAAGAAAGTGTGCTTTAAATAAAGTGAGAACAGTGTTAATAAAGCCAATGCACTGTCAATAATTGGACATGAGAGATGCCACTCAACATGTGTATATAATCAAGCATAACCCACATTTTTATTGTTTGTACAATAACTGACAGAGAGTCCTTGAATTTTCATTGGAGAAATCAAATGAAACATTTTCAAAAACAGCTATTAAGAGTTTCAGCTGTGTGTACAGATTAGATGAACAACAAAAATCACTCAAATATTGTTTGAAGGTCTCACTGATTCTGGGCATTGGCCTCAGGGTTTAAAACTGACAACTGTTGAATAATATCATTTTCAGCAATAGGGAGGCATATTCTTGTTTGTTCTTTTTCACACTATTACAGAAAATAATCCCATTATTTTTTAAGTTGAACCCTTACCATTGACCATTAATGTGACAAAGTACCTTGAGATAACAATGATGCAACTACTGCCACATCCTTCATACACTCCCAATCTTTTTCCAGCCTGCCAGACTTTCTTCCCCAAATACCAGTTTTATCAAGCCCTCCTTTATGACATTAACAAAGACACCTCCTCTGTTCAAGTGAATTCCTTTACTAAATTTTAGTGTTGTGAAATCACCACTGATGGGACAGTGTTAGAGTAGTGTGGATGAGGTGAAAGATGCAAGGCTAGCTACTCTGAAGAACATATCAGAAAAGGTTTCCAGTGGTACTTACAAGGAGTCACAGCCAGTATAGTTGGTTAGTTGCCCAACTATGAGGACAGTGTCATGTAATCTCAAATTTGTATCAGCAGTTGATGAGAATAAATCTGTTATCTGAAGTTTCCAACCCAGTTCTGTATAATTACATGAGGATTTGATTTTAAAATTTTCTGTTAAAATTAGAAAATAATCTTATTAGTGCAGCAAAAATATCTTAATCAGTACATCCAAGATCATAACAAGACAGCAAAAAATGAAGATAACAGAAAACATTTAAACAAATATAATGCCACATTTGTAATTAAAAATACACTATTATAGTGGGATTGTCACATGTTGATGCTTGTAAAAGCCACCAATGTTAAACATTTGAGACCCTCTCCCACCTCCAAACCAAAATTTCAGATGTGCTATGGTCCACTGTACCATGGGTTGTAAACATGGTACAGTGTATCATTAGTTGTAAACATGTTGGTCTGGTTCTCACCCAGTGTTGCATTTCATCTCAGAGGTGTTCCATAGGATTAAAATCAGAGCCCTATGCTATTTCAGCATAGAACTCCAATTTCATTTTTTGTTGATGCATTTATATGAACAATACTTGAACAGCACCAGTGTTATGGGATGGAGGATTATTCTGTTGAAACAAATATGGCTACTAAAGAAATACCACATTGCAGGGAAAATGGAATTGTCCAAAACGTTAAGGTAAACTTAGGCATTCATAGTTTCCCTGCATAACAACAAAAGGTACTAGGTCATATCATGAGAAACAGTACCAAACCATAACCCCACTTCTTCTGAACTTCATTGTTGGCATAATGCACTCTGGCAGCAGATATTCTCAAGGTATCCCCACACCTGCCCATCTGATCAGAACAAAGTTCAGTGTGATTTGTTACACTGTAGAAACAACTTCTGCTGTTCTATGCCATAACACACATTCAGAGTTCATTATTTTCAACTGCTAGTGATCATATTTTAAGGTGGAGTGGGTTATTTCATGCTGTGAACCTAATTTTCATTTCAAGTGCATGTGTTCATTTTTAATATTAACAAATGTGAATGTTATACCACCAATAACAAAATCAATTTTTATTAAATTCCAATACTATGCAAACAGTGTTAAAAAAGTTAGTTTGTTAAAATTTAACAGACATTTTAGCTGGGGATGATCCCTTAGCTGAAATTCTTCTTGAGCAAGTTTCTTGTTAACAAATTGGCAGTTACTCCTGGAGCTAGGAGAGAACTCTCTCATATACCAGAAAAAAAATGAATTTATTTGAAATATATTTTTAAATCCTTGGCTTTTTTTTACCTGCAAATTCTAATTTTCTTGGATTCAAATAGACATAGTAGTAGTCAGTACTTTTTTTGAGACGGTACGCAATAAAAAGCGTAACGGCACCTTTATTAATAGTGGCTTGTGACATTTGGATGCTGTATGCTTTGAAATTTGTAATATTCCATAACTTTTTTTGCATGTTTACCTACTTTTCAAATAAGCTTAAAGTTATTTAACTAAATTTGCATCTCACTGTCTATTGTTAATATATTAGTAGAGGCATATGATGCAAGAAAGCGAGCTTATGCAACATCAGCCAAACAAAAAAAAAAAAAAAACCCCACTTCTATTTTACCCCTCTGTTCGTTCGAAATACCTGTATAGCTGAGCCTTAAATTTATTTAGGCTATCAACTTCCACAACAAGGGATGGAAGTCTGTTCCATCAACCAACTACCCGCTGGCTAAAGGCAAATTTCCACACATCTATCCTACATCTGTCTTTCCTCAATCTGAATTTATGCCCTCTCGGGTGATTATTCTGAGCTAGAGGAAGAATCCCATCAGAATTGAGCATGCTCAAATCATTCAAGGCTTTATACACCTCTATCAGATCACCTCGCTGGTGCCTAGTCTCCAGACACTGTAATTTGCAAAACTTAAGCCTTTCTTCATAAGGGCAACCCTTTGTTCCATTCACTAATCTTGTTGCCCTTCTCTGTACTCGTTCCAGCAGCTCTACATCTTTCTTGAAATGAGGGCTCGACACCTGTATACAGTACTCAAGGTGTGGCCTCACCATTGCCTTGTACAAGGGAATAATCACCTCCTTTCCCTGCTAGAAAAATTCCTGTATATCATTGACAAGGCACCATGAGCTACTCTTGCAGTCCGTCTGCATTGCTCAGAGAACTTCATATCTGCCTCATTGCCTTGTACAAGGGAATAATCACCTCCTTATCCATGCTAGAAAAATTCCTGTATATCATTGACAAGGCACCATGAGCTACTCTTGCAGTCCGTCTGCATTGCTCAGAGAACTTCATATCTGCCTGCACAATTACCCCCCGGTCCTTTTCATTCTCTACCACTGTCAGTGTAGTACCACAGAGTTGATACATTGCTCTGGGAGTGCTGTTTCCCATATGTAGAACTTTACATTTGTCAATGTTAAACTTCATTTGCCACCTCTCAGCCCATCTGCTCATCCTTTCCAGATCCTGTTGCAGCAGCATAGCATCAGTAGTGTCCTTAACAACCCTGCCAACCTTTGTATCATCTGCAAACTTGGACATTAAGCTTGATATACCATCGTCAATATCATTTATAAATACAGAAAACAACAATGGACCCAACACTGAACCCTGAGGGACTCCACTAATAACATTAGTCCATGATGAGCAGTATCCATTGATTACCACTCTCTGTCTTCTCCCACTCAACCATCCCTTTATCCACAGCAGCAATTTGCTTCCAATGCCACACTGCTCCAATTTGTGTAGCAGTTTTCCATGTGCAACAGTATCAAAAGCCTTTCTAAGATGCAAATATATAATATCAAAGTTATTCCCTGCATCCAGTTCTTTTATGATTGCATCATAGTATCCAATCAAATTGGTCAGGCAAGACTTTTCCTTAACAAAACCATAATGTGTTCAAGCTATAACTGAAGTCTTGTCTAGATAATACTGCAGTGCTTATTTAACCAGTGCCTCCATTTATTTTCCTGGAACAGAAGTTAAACTCACTGGTCTATAATTACTTGTGTCAGCCTTTGATCCTCCTTTGTGAATTGTGGTCACATTTGCACATATCCAGTCTATGTGTACCTCCCCTGAGTCCAAGGAAGCTCTCATAATTATGGCTAAGGGTTTGCTTACTTAATTTTTGCTGCCTCCTTTAATATAACTGGATAGATCCCATCCACCCCAGGTGCGTTTCTTGTGTTTATCTTCAACACTTTCTCCTCCACATTACTCTCAGTTATTACAAGATTATCTAGCATTAGCATTAGTAGAGGCATTTGATGCTAGAAAGCAAGCTTATGCAGCATCAGCCAAAAAAAAAAAAAAAACCCACTTCCACTTCACCCCTCTGTTCGTTCAAAATACCTGTCCAGCTGAGCCTTAAACTTATTTAGGCTATCAACCTCCACCACAAGGGATGGAAGTCTGTTCCACCAACCAACCATCCGCTGGCTAAAGGCAAACTTCCGCACGTCCATCCTACATCCGTCCTTCCTCAATTTTTCTGAGCTAGAGGAAGAATCCCATCAGCATTGAGCATGCTTAAACCATTCAAGGCTTTATACACCTCTATCAGATCACCTCGCTGGTGCCTAGTCTCCAGACACTGTAATTTGCAAAACTTAAGCCTTTCTTTGTAAGAGCACCCCTTTGTTCCATTCACTAATCTAGCTTACTGCCAGAGTTGAATACACCTCTGGCATTCCCCTAACTGAATAACTCCTCATGTGTGAATGTCAATGCAAAATATTCATTTAGTTTGTTAGCTACCTGAGCAGGATCATGAACAGTTGAACCATCGATATCAAGTGGACCAATCTGATTCATCCCCTTCCTTCTAGAGTTTACATAAGTAAAGAACTCTTTGCTGTTTTTCTTTGCATCCTTTGCCAAAGATTTCTCGTAATCTGCCTTCGCCTGCCTAACCTCCTTTTTAACTTGGTTACAGATCAACTTATATCTATCATAGGCTTCTGTGTCACATGTTAATTTATATGTATCCCATGCATTTTTCTTCTGTGCCAAATGTCTCATTAGTTCATCTCACATCCATTTAGGCCTAAACCTTGAACAATATTTCTTAGTTGGTATGTAACGTCTAGTAGCTTCCAAGATAAGTTCTTTGAATGCTTCCCATTTTGAATTTGCTGTTGGTAACATCAGTTGTTCCCACTGTATAGAATTTAAATACTGTCTCAGACCATCGTAGTCGCCTTTATGAAAGCAAAAACCCTTCCCTTTATCTCTGATGGTAGTTACCTCTTTGAGGAAATCCGACTTCAGCAAAACTGTGATCACTGCTACCTAGTGGTTCCTTTATCTGCAGATTCTTAATGCATGAAGAATCACTACTGATAATCAGATCAAGAGTATTACTCCCTCTAGTTGCCTTCCGAACATGCTGATATAGAAAACAGTCATCCAATAAATCTACAAAAGCCTTGCTAGTGTGTGTGAGTGACCAACCACAAATTCCAGTCAATATCTGGGAAATTAAATTCCCCCATTATAAGACTCTCTGATTTACTGGCCCACTCTATTTCCCTGTACAGTTTCTTATTATGCTCATCAGAGTCATTAGGCCTATAGCACTCCTACTCTCAATTTTGATCTCCCAATGCATATGTCACACCAAACTGACTCAACACTGCACTTTCCAGCCATGTAAACTGGCTTCACTTCCTTGGATTTTATGTGTTTCTTAACTAATTGCATAACCCCCTCCTCCCTTCCTATCCTTTCTGTACACATTGTACTCCCCAAGTTACAGTTCTGCATTCCTTATATCTGTGTGACTCCATATCTCTGATATCCCAACAATGTCTGCCTTTGATGTTTTGACCAACACCTCAAATTCATTTATCAAACTCCTAGCATTGGTGTAGACGCAAGTATACATGCATCTGTTGCTATTCTTAGCTACCCTAACACAACCCATGTGTTTGCTTGTACTGCAATGACTCCCAGCAGTCTCTGAAATATCCTGCATCTTGTTTTCCAGGCTGCTGCTCATTCGAATAGAAGCAGTGCAAGAATCACTTTCACCTCTGCCAGTGGCTACTGTTAATCTATTAATCCTTGTATCCCCCCCCAAGCTAGCAGTTTTCCGACCCACCTAACACTGCTTCGATAGCATCATCAAATATTCTCGCACCTTTTCTATTTAAGTGTATCCCAAATTTTTTGTGGAAGTGTGTTATCCACATTTTTCCCGATCTCTGTTTACATGGCTACAGTAGCCGAATATCTGACATTTTGAACAGTTTCAAAACGAAAAAAAGAAAAATTCAAATTTCTGAACTAGTGACAATATCGATGAAGAGAGAAGGAAAATGAGGACAATGAAGGTATTAAACCTTCTAAACGTGAAATGTTGGCATTTGGTGAGAATGAATTTAGAAAATTGTCAATTGGGCTTAAGTTAAATGAAAGAGATACAATTGGCACATTTTGGGAATACCTAATCGAAAAGATGGTTTTTGGAAAAATTGAAGAGCATTTGATGAACACTCTGTGAGTATGATACCAATTTCATCGAGCGAATGCGAATAAGGATTTTCACAAATGAATCTGATTGTCAGCTCAACCAGAGCTTCATTGATGACAAAAACAGTTTCTTCGCTACTGTTTCTTAAAACTGTGGCCCACTGCTGACCCACTTCGATCCAGCAAAATATGTCGATTCGTGGCTGCTTCGGAAACGTCAATCAGCAACAGCCACAAACAATAGGTCGGCATATTGTGTTGGATGAGAACTCAATAAAAATTTGGAATATTCTGTAAAAACTTTATTATGAAATTATTTTTACTTATTACTTATTTTTTATATACTTGAATAATAAATTTATGCTTAATAAACTGTGTGTTAATATACTTAATTTGTTGTTCTTATTCCAAAGACATTACTAGTAAGTAACAATATAAGGAAATAATTTTTTAGAGTACTGTCCTTTTCATGTCCTTTTAATTTTCAATTTTTCTGATAGCAAAGAATGAGTACCATCACCTATTTTTTTTGCAAAAAAAGCACTGGTAGTAATACAATCGAACTTCTTTATAGCGACCCTCTTTTTAACATCCTAACACGTTATAACTTCCTATGTGGTTGGTCCTGGCTAATTTCTCATTAACCTAATGCTATTTTACATTCATGTAACGACTTTGAAAATATAAAGATTGCTCTATAACGACCATAAATTTCTACATCAAAATCTAAATTTTTGCTTTTTTTATTACAATACAGTCGGTCCTCGTATAGCACGATTGTTGTGTTCCTAGAAACCCTCGTGCAATGCAAAATCATGCAATATAAATAACAGGCCCTATGGGAAAAATAGGGTTAGGTGCCGATCACAAAAGATTGAACACACACTTTTTTTTTTTTTTTTTTTTTTTTTTATGAAAACCCCAAACACGAAAGGTATCAAAACCTATAGTACTTAGTACCATGCATGGGTTGAAGGAGAAGTATGGGGGGAGGGGAACACACATTTGTAACCAAAACCTTACCAAGCACAATAAATAATTGTAATAAAATACTTACGTATTTTATTATGACTATTACTTAATAAAAGTTGCTAATGCTTTTGCTTCTATCGTGGCGCCTCCATAGCCAGGTGGGAAGGAGCAGCAGTGCGTAGCACACGCTTCTTGATTAGACCGGGGTTCGAGCCCATCACCACCAAATACAGAGGATGTGGAAAGGTCGGGAATGACCACCGCATATCCCCGAGCAATATGGCCTTAGTTGCTAATGCTCCCAATAACAAACAAACAAGCTTCTATCGTAAGCAGACTTGTTTTTTGTTTGATTTGCTATCCAAACAGATGACAGCCATTCCATCTCTTCCAATTCTTTCTGTCTTAATCTAATGGATTTTAATTACACTTTGAGTTGTTCCTGCTATGAAAGTTTTTATTTTCTTTGCATTCTTTGTAATTTCTCGGCGTTGCCTCATTTAGGCCTGTAGCACTTGCAATATCACATGGTCTTTCATTTCGCTCAGTGTTTCACAATTTCATATTTTTTTCTCTGTCGACAGAGGTGGACTGGCCATAAGCCTTACCAGGGAAACCACGGTGGGTCAGAGGCCTGTGTGATTTTGGCCATAAACGCTAGTATGAGGCCACAACAAATTTTCCCGGGTAAGAATTTTTGACCTAGACCGCCTCTGTTTATCGATATTGCTTTTCTTTTTCTCTCTGAATCAGTAGCTCTTCACAGATGCTTCCTTTTCACACCTTTGAAGTATTTTACTCATTTTTAGGGAATAAAGCACACTTACAAAATGAGGAGGCACGCTTGATACACATAAACAAAGCTGTGCACATGTAGCAACTGAATAAACAACACCGTAAAGGCAGAGACAACTCTATTAACACCTCACTAGCTCACATTTTACTAAAGCACATTTCTGGGGGTTACTACCATAAAACAATAAAAACAATTTCCAGTTGCATTCCTGCTAGTGGAATCTGTTATAAACTGGTAGTAAACTCGATCTAATTGCATTTGGGATAATACCGATAGTTGGAATTTTACATTATTATGGTGAAATGTGTTTCCCCTTCACTGATATAAAAAACATAAAGACGTTTTCAGAATCTTCTCTACATTCCTATCATGTTGCGTTCAGTTGGGGTGATTCTGCATCCGACTGCCATTTCTTGTAAACACAAAGGCGAATCCTGCATAAGCGAATTCGGTTCGTGTTATATGCGATATCGTTCCCCTATTTATAAATTGTGTATGATCAAATTCATGTAGTGTAAACACATGTTATACGAGGACTGACTGTATTCACATTTAAGAATGACAGAATGCTTCAAATATATTGAAATAATTACAGCCTGAACATGAGAAATCATTTGTTAAGATTTTCCACATTTCTTGCAGTGTGGTAATGAAATGAACATCGGCTAGCAGTTCATTTTATTAGATAGAGTGTATATTTATTGGTTATTTACTCCAAGAAAGTGGATAGCTTTGCCAATAGCAGATAAAATTAGGATTTTGTAAGCTGTAGATATGGTGTGCCTGCCCTATGGGGTCGTTATATAGAGCTTTGACTGTAGTAAAAATAATAGTAATAGCCATATTGTGCAAGGAAGTAAGAGGCTTTTGCTGCACTGGCTGAAAAAAAAAACCAAGTAGGTAAGAAAATACAAATTATATGCTTCCCTTCTCACATAGGTAACTATCCAGTTGACTTTTGGATCTATTCAAAGTGTCAGCCTCAAATTAAAATACAAGAACCATTGACACGTAGTTGTCAGTTAGATGATGATGAAGAAAGTTGTTCCAGTAGTTAAAGATAAAGGCACAGGTTTTAATTTCAGAAGAGGAGACTTTGACAGTTTAAGGCATTATGTGGCATCTACTAATTGGGCAGAATGCAGAGTGATGTAGAATGCACTTGAATTATGGAATGCCTTTAAAGCAAAAATTGCAGAAGCTATGAACACATACACATCATTAAGAAAATATTGCAGGATGAGGATGCAAAGCAGGCTGGTCAAATAGAGCGGAAAAAGATAGCATGGGACAATTACAGAGTGATGAAAAGTACTGAAGCCTACAACAGCTACAAGTTGATTTGTAATGGTACAACAGATAAGGTTAGAGAGGCCAAGGGCTGTGTATAAGAAAACACTGGCTAAGAGAGCAAAGAATGGGGACAAGTAATTTTTCATGTATGTGAATACGAGGAAGAAAAAAGCAAATCAGATCAGACCCTTGTGCACTGGGTATAGGAAAGTCTAAGACAACCAAGCTGTGTTGCGGATGAATTGAACAGGTACTTTGCATCTATCTTTACTGAAGAAAGAACTTTCATGCTGAGAAGAGTCTATGCAAGTGAAGCTGAGTTATATGAAATTAGTGATTTTGAAATTACAGATGACTGTTTATTAGAAAAACTTGAGCATGAAGGCAATTAATGAGTATATGCTATCAAATTACTGAGTATATGCCATTCCTGGAGTGAATGGCATATACTCAGTAATTTTGAGGGAGGCAGCCAGGGAGTGTATTGAACCATTAAAGTTAATTATGAGGTTCTGCATAAATGGATATGAATCCAGAATCCAAAGTGCCTTTGGATTGGAGAAGTGCCAATGTATCACCAATACATAAAGGCAGTTCTGACAACGAAGTCGGTAACTACAGACTGGTTAGTCTGACTTCAGTGGTAGGGAAAATCTTAGAAGCAATGATTGAGTGAAATTTAGATAGATGTGGCATTCTGAATAACACAAAACATGGATTTGTTAAGGGAAAATCATGTTTAACTAACTTAGTAAACTACAGTATTTTGAGCTGGGTGTAGAGAAACAATTTCGACAAAGTTTATTTCGATTTTAGCAAGGCATTTGTCTCAGTCCCTCATGAAATGTTATTGTATAAGCTGGAACATGTTGGGATTACTGGAAAAATCTAAAACTGTTTGCTGAGTGGCTGCAGGGAGAAGGCGAAGGGTTATGATTAATGGATATTCTTCAGATTAGTGTAACATCAGAAGTGGGGTCTTCCAAGGATTGGTTCTTGGACCACTGTTATTTTGATTTTCATAAATGACATTGACAATAGGATAGAAGGCTTGATGTCAAAATTTGCTGATGATGTAAAGATTGGTAGAGTAGTTAATGATCAGTACCAAGCAGTGCTCCTTCAGGATGACTTGAACAGACTGCAAAAATTGTCAGAAAATTGCCAGATATGTTTTAATGCAGCAAAATGCGAAGTGTTATACTTAGGGAATAGCAACCCCAAAATAAATTATGCACTTGATGGGGTTGAATTAAGAATAGTAGAGGAAAAAGGGATCTGGAAGTTGTAATATGAGCAGAGATGAAGTTTTCTGAGCAGTGTAAACTGGCAGCCATGGTGTCTTGTCAGTGATTTATTGAACATTATCCCGTAGAGATATGAAGGTCATAGTCCCATGTATAAAGCAATTGTAAGAGCACATTTGGAATATTGTGTCCAGGTATGGAGATCTCATCTGAAAAAAAAAAAAAAAGACATTGAGCTTCTTGAAATGGTCCAAAGATGGGCAACTCGCATGGCGATATCGGCAAATGGGTGACCATGTGAGGAACGACTCCGTATATGAGGGCTACAGAGCTTAGGCAACCAGGCATCTCAGAGGTGACCTGATTGAGATTTGTAAAGCTTTGAGAGGGGTTAGTAAAATAAATGAAGGCAGAATTTTCACTGTTATAGAGAATTCCAGGACTCAAGAGGGCATAAATTCAAATAGGAAGAGGTTTGTAAGAAGTTTTCTTTTAGCCAGTGAGTCATTGATTGCGGGAACAAGTTGCCTTCACAGGTTTATTGACAACACTCCTGACATTACTTTAGACACAATTAAGACTAAATATTCTTCTATAGTTTACTATCCTGACATGCCTGTTGAAGGTATTTAGGCTTGTTTCTGTATCTTTCTCATCCCACTCATTTGAAATGTTGCTACCCTCAAGAACGTCTTGTCAACATCGGCTGTTGTGGCAACAAACAAGAATTCTTGAGGTGAGTGTGCATGCATTACTTTGACCCATATTGTCAGATAAATGCAGATCTATATTACCTTTCTCCCCTGCCTAACCAGCAGTTTCCAAGGGCTTTTAAGGTATCCTCAATGATACTGGCAAAAATCATTGCACCACCTCTGTTCAGATGAATACCATCTCTACAAAATAGATCTACAAATGTGGGCTGCATTGATAAAATTTTCCTTTCCAGAATCGTGCAGATTCCCTCAAGTTAAGCTACAAAATTAGATATGTTCTTCAAAAATAAAAATACATGTACTGAAAATAGACTATATTGATCGTTATTAATTATTGATCTCTGATGCTGAAATAAAATCCATCAGCAATCTAGGACTGTATGGAAAGATAGAAGTAACTGTAAATATACAGTAATGCCAGGAATGTTGTAAATAAATTAAATGAATTTGAGCTTTTGATTGAATCAGCTAACATTGATGTAATTGGGTTTATTGAGACATGGTGCCACTTGTGAGACGAATTTTATATGAGATGATGAATTTCGCTTTGATGACTATTATGCATTCAGGAGAGAAAGGGAAGGAAGAGATGATGCTTCTCATCAAAAAGTGCCTGAAGGGGGCAAGAATATTCCTTGAGTCAGAACAAGATAATGCAGGTGTTGAGTCAGTGTCATATGAAATGTCTAGTAAAGGGAAGTTGGTACTTGGGGTGGGTTATAGGCCATATGGTTCTGAGAAATAAGGAAAAAATTTCTTTAGGTAGATTAAATGGGCCAAGTACAGTTCTCGCAGTATGGTTATTTCAACTTATTTCTTATAGAACGGAATATGTGGACCCAGAAGTATAGTAACAGTTACTATAATATTGTAACAATTATAGTAACATCCCCCCCTCCCCATCTCTTCTAAACTAGTCAGAACATCGTTGAAACTACTCAGCATCCCTTTTCTCTCTATGTTCAAACTCATAGAACCAACTTTTCTTCTTCCTCATTTATTCCTTCCATTTCCATTTTCTGGAACAACCTCCCTTTACACGTATTTCCTGAAAACTATAATCAACAAAAATTCAAGTCTTAATATCAACAACATGGTACCAAATACTATAGGTTCTAATAGGATCGGCTGAAGGGTATATGGTGCCCCCCCCTCTCATCAGTCATTGTAGCCTAATTTTTCTTGCAGGCTTTGTTTTTGGGAGGAGGGGGAGGAGGAGGAGGCAGTGTTGGCACCCATAAGTAACTGTCTACTTGGCCTTATCCTAAAGCTGGCCCTGGGTTCTAATACCTTTCGTGTTTGGGATTTTCATATAAAAAAAAAAGTAATAATAAGACCCATGGTAAGAGCTTTTAAGCAAATTAAATGATTGCTATCTATCTCAGCATGTTCGTGAGAGTACAAGGGGCTCTAATATCCTAGATGTCATTCCCACTAAGGAAACTACGTGTATCAAACACTAGGTAGTGAGGGAACCAATAGCAGGCTCTGATCACAGTACCATAAAATTGGTTTTATCTAAAAAAACCTATTTGGTCAAAGGTAAAGATGAGGGCTTCAATTTCAAGAGAAGGGATTATGACACAATGAAGTATTTCTTGGGTTTGGTTAACTGAGGAGATTACTGTATGGTGTTGGACAGAAATATTTTATAAAATATTTAAGGGATCACAAACATATCCATACAAGTAGTGGTGAGCTATAGTGGGCTCGCGAGAGCAAATTTTTTTTTTTTTTTTTTAAATTTGGGAGCCGATTGTTGAGACGATCATTTATTTTACAAATGAAATCCTGAATGCAGTTATTGAGTATCCAGAGCCAAAATTACATTGAGGCGAGCAGGCCCCATTCCCAGCATTTTAATGGTGCAATCGATCGGTAATGTATTTTAAAATTGCTTCATTTTTGATTTAATTACAGTCAGACCTCTGTTTAATGAACTTCTTTATAGCGAATTTTTTTTTTGATTCCCCTTGGTAATTAAATTTAAAGTTTCTGTTGAATAAAGAAAATTTCCATGTAACGAACGGATTAGGAAAAACAACTGTGTATGCATTGTTCTTACCTCTGGCCTTTAGGCAATTAGAAAGTGTGAATTAAGGGTGAAAGGGATTACCATTTCATAATGTTAGTGGTGTCCGTAAAATCTCTGCAGTCATATACCAAGAAGTCGCACTAGTCAATATGCTTTCCATAGCCAATCAGAGAATTAAGAAGGTTCTCAACATGGATTATAGCCTCTGGTCAACCTGTGTTGTGGTTCCCCTTTACCCCGCCAAATGGGCATATGTTTTTCGAAGAAGTGAGTGATCCTTGCCTTACAGTAAATTTCTCCTGTCTATGTTTACATGGACACAGTAGCTGAATATCTGTGGGATTCCGACATTTTGAGCTGTATTCAAAGAACTAGTGAGAGTAGCAACGTAGGGGGGGGGGGGGAGATTGAGACAACTAAGATATTATATAAATTTGATGAAGGTGAAATGTTTGTAGATTTTGAAACTTTGTCAAGCCTTTCAGTGTGTAGAAAATGTTCTAAAATATAATGGCATACAGGCAATAATAATAAAAAAAAAAAAAACTATCACCAATCTCCAAAAAACCAGCGCAAATTAAGAATGATTGCTAAAGACTATAAAGATTGGTCGTGTGTTCGGGCCACGATGAGCAGCTTGTAGCTTGCAGACGGCAATTGTGGGTTGGAAGAATTATCCTGCTTTGTGCAAACATTTTGAATGAGAAAATAAATATTCCGGATTATTAAAATGACTTTTAAATTTGGAATTTCTTAATCATTTAGCACTGTGATCGAAGCTCTCTTACCTTTCAGAAACTTTACAGAATTACAATGGTAAAAGCATAGAAATTAATTATTCGAGTTATTAATGCTATTGCTAATTTGAAAAATTCTGAAGGAAATTATGAAGCTAAAATTGAGAGCATGTTGAAGTGGAAAGAATTTAAAGGAATCAAAATTGAAAATAAAAAAATTTCTCGTGACAAGTTATTAAATGCAGTGTTTTTGGAGGATAATAACTTATCCTTAAAGGATAAGTTATTAATGCAACAGAGTGATTTTAAATGAAATAAATAAAATAATGAAACCATTGAAAGAAATTTTAAACATGCTACCCAAAATCGTGGAATGTGAAAGAACTTTCTTCTCGGTTATGAAATAAAAATTAATGATTTTAGAGATTTTTTTTCGATGACAGTTTAGCTTTAAAATCGAGTGAAATTCCCTTTCAATTAAGAAAGCCAGAAAATATCTTTGAAACCATTGCAATTAGCAGTGCTGAAGCTGAGTGAGCTTTCAGTGTAATGAATAATATTGTGACAATTAAACACGTTGCAGATTATGATGACTATGCATCTAAACGGGAAAACCATTGCTTCAATTTGATCCGGATCGTTACATCAAATCATTCCTCTGTAATCATCGCTCAGATATTGAGCAAAGCAGAAGACCGACAACAAATATATAGAGGACAATAAAGAAGTAAATTCTATGTGGCAATTTTTAGAATAATTTTTTCTTGAATATTTGTGAAATAATTTTTTTCATGTAATCTGTGATTTTTTTTTGTGTACTTTTTCTAGAAAGTTTGTTTATATGTAATATTTGTAATAGTTGTAATTTGTAATATGTAATAGTTTGTTTATATGTAATGTTTATATGTATAAGGGGGCTTAGAGAGGAACAGGTATCCTGTGTGTTATCAGACACTCAGCCTAAAATACTGATGGATCCAATATCTCTCTATTACAGAAGATTTAGGAGAAGTCCGGTTGGCCTGCCTCCCTAAAATCCACTCATGCACACCTTCTCGATGGTAAGCCCTGTTACGTCACTTAGGTGGCAACGAACGTGTAGAGTGGTTCTCTTCAAGACGCCTGGTCAGCGTGAAGAGGAAAAGACCAAACCCTCCAGCACATGACAGCACAACAATACAAATGGCCCTCAGTCCCCAGCAGCTTTCACTCTCCCTCTTACGGCAGCGAGAGGATCAGAGTGGAAGCAGAGGGTGCTAAGAATCCCTGGGTACGATCAGGCTGCCATGCAAGGAAACTGAACTTGGCCTGTTATAACGTACGATCACTCATTGGTGAAGACAGGATATTAGAGCTGGAAAAGGAATTAGAAAATGTGAATTGGAATATCATCAGTTTGGCTGAAACAAGAAGAAGAAATGAATCACTTAAAAGTTTATCAAGCGGAAATCTGCTGTACACCAATGGAAACAGTGAAAGGAGTGAAGGTGGAGTTTGGTTTCTGGTCCATAAAGATTTTAAAAACAGCATTTTGGAATTCAAAAGTACATCACCAAGGGTGTCAAGACTAATACTCAAGATTTCTAAGAGGTACAAGCTAAAGATTATAACGATTTATGCACCAACATCGAGCCATGATGATGAAGAGGTTGAAGAAATGTACACCGAAATTGAGAGTCTTCTAGATGAAAACCCACTACACTATTATTATGGGGGACTTCAATGCTAAGGTTGGAAAAAGGCAAAACAGCACAGAAAGAGGAACTATAGGAAATTTTGGAATTGGTGAAAGAAATAAAAGAGGTGAAAGACTTATGGAATTTGCAGAATCTCAAGGACTGTCAGTAATGAACACTTTTTTCAAGAAAAGGGTGAACAGAAAGTGGACATGGAAGAGTCCAAATGGATTAACAACTAATGAAATCGACTTCATCCTCACTAACAGAAGCTATGTTGTGAATGATGTTACCGTTCTGAATAAGGTAAATGTTGGAAGTGATCACAGAATGGTAAGATGTACACTTGATATAGATGTAGGAAAGGAAAGGAAAAAACTGACTCGAGTAAATAATACAAAGGTCTTTGAGATAACAGAGGAGGAGAAAAAGCAGTATGTACTGGAACTTAAGAACAAGTTTGAGCTTTTGCAGACTGCTCAGGACCAAGATATCGACGAGGAATATTACAACTTTCTGAAAGTGATAAAGAATAAGAAACCTATAGGGAAAAAGAAATCCAAAGAAGAAAAAATTAGTCAAGAAACACTTGTCATGATGAACCGAAGACGACAAATGAAGAGCAAGAAAAACACTGACAGGGAGAAAATTTAGTATACTGAGTTATGCAAAGCCATTAGAAAGAGATTCAGAGAGGACATAAGAAGATTTAACACAAGAAAAGTAGAACAAGCATTAAGGGAAAACAAAGGATTTAAATCAGCAGCCATGAGCAGTAATACAGAAAGACAAATGATACTGAAACTGAAGAATAGCGATGGTGTACTTATAAACAGCAGAGAAGGCATAATTCAAATAGCAGAAGACTACTATAGAGAATTATACAAGGAGCGAGGGAATGATACCAGCAGTGGGGAAGATGGATTGCAAAGTAGCAACACATACGACATACCCGATATTCTTCCTGATGAGGTAGAACATGCATTGAAGAAAATGAAGAATCGGAAAGCCCCGGGGGAAGATGAAGTTACTGTAGAGTTGTTAAAATTGGGAGGAAGAGACATAACACAAAAACTGGCAAGGCTCTTCACAAAGTGCATTAGAAAAGGTGTGACGCCTAAGCAGTGGAATAATGCAATCATAGTTTTGCTGCATAAGAAAGGAGATAAATCAGAAATTGGAAATTATAGACCAATTAGCTTGTTATCCCACATCTACAAGTTGTTCACAAGGGTCATTACTAACAGATTAGAAAGAATACTTGATGAGAATCAACCGAAAGAGCAAGCTGGCTTTAGGACAGGATTCTCAACTATGGATCACCTTCACATAATATCACAGCTAATGGAGAAAGCAAATAAATATAAAACACCATTATGCCTGGCGTTTGTGGATTATGAAAAGGCATTTGACTCCATAAGGCAATGTTTCGGGCACTGGAAAGACAAGGCATAGATACCCCATATATTATGATTTTGAAGAAAATATATGAGAATGCTACCTCCTTTATTAGACTAGACAAAGACAGTAGGAAATTTAAAATCGAGAAAGGAGTTCGACAAGGAGACACAATATCTCCGAAGCTGTTTACTGCTGCCCTTGAGGAAGCTTTCAGAAGATTAGACTGGTCGCAGAAAGGAGTCAATGTGAACGGCGAGTACCTAAACCATTTACGATTTGCAGATGACATTGTGGTCATAAGCCACGATCCCAAAGAATTAGAGGGAAATCTTAATCAGTTATGCACAGTTAGTAAGGATTTTGGACTAAAGATGAATATGGCTAAAACAAAAGTAATGATGAACAAGTATACCACTGAAAGGGAAATAATGATTGAAGGAGCAGTAATTGAAAAGGTGGAGTCATATACTTATCTGGGACAAGTTATTAGCTGTAATAATGATAAATGGCTGGAAGTCAAGAGAAGAATAAATTTTGGATGGATAGCATTCAGGAAATATAGTCACATACTGAAGAGCAATATCCTAGTTTGTCTGAAACGTAAAATAATGAATCAATGTATACTCCCCACCATGACTTATGGAAGTGAAACTTGGGCACTCTCCAAAAGAATGGAAGAGAAGCTGAGAACTACACAGCGAAGAATGGAACGAATTATACTGGGAATCAGACTGTTAGATAAGAAGAGAAACACATGGATTAGGCAGCAAACTCAAGTAAAGGACATTCTTATCAAAACTAAAGAACTAAAATGGTCTTGGGCAGGACACATAGCCCGAAGACATGATGACAGATGGACTAAGAAAATAACAGAATGGTACCCAAGAGGAGCTAGAAGAAAACCTGGAAGACAAAGGCGGAGATGGATAGATGAAATTCATGAGTTTTTGGGTAGTAAATGGATGGCCAGTGCTCAAAACAGAAGGAATGGAAAGTTGCTGCAGTGGATTGAAAATGGCTGATGATGATGATGTAATATTTGTTTTTATATTTGTGGAATGCTTTGCGATAATTTTTATGTTATTTGTGATATGGGAAATATTTCATGTTATTTTTTATTCGCAATATTAAAATTTTATCATGAAAAAAATTTATCAATTATATTTCCCTAGTTGTTAAAAAAAAAAAAAAAAAAAAAAAAAAGACAAATAAAAATTTGCGCATGTGACGAGCAACTGCAGTACAGTGGCGTAGCTACCATGTAGGCAGGCAAGGCAATTGTCTCTGGGCCCGGGTCCTTTATGTGCCCGGCGTCTTTGGCTGTCTCCTGTTTTTGCAATTTTCATTAAGTAGGGGCTCCAACTTGTTATTTGCCTCTCGGCCCGAAAAAGGGTAACTACATTACTGGTGCGGTAGATTGTTTATGCGAAACATCCTTTGCATTTCTTTTAGATATTTTGTTTTGTATATATCGATTACGAAATAAAAACTTTTTTATTGTAAATATTTTATTGATCATTCACAGATTTTCATCTGTGAATGATCAAATGGAAGACAAGATACGATGGATTTATGATAACTAAAGTAAGAGATGTATACTTGCAAGTTCAGTGTATCTAAATATTTCTGTAAAATGGCACCGATTGATGTACCGATCTTGTAATTGAAGCGAAATACACAGCTGTTAGGGCCGACTAACAATGGAATGTAACGAAAATGCGAGACGAAAAATAAATTGTTGACAAATATTTGTATTGTTGCAAGCATACTTACTGTAGTACTAACTTCAGGAAGCATGATTGTGACGTCATAGTATTCAAAAATTCTAAAAAGTTAGAACTCCAGACACTATCTTATCCAGTTATCATCGTAAGGCGAGGCATGACGGCCAGGTTTTTAAGTTTTTTTGTTTTTTTTTAGATAGACCTGGAACGTTGTACACATTCACTTATATGCCTGGTTAAGTGACATCTGCCCCTCTATTGGAAGCTGCGGATGATGCAATAAATGTTACCAAGTAAATTCTGGCTTTCTACCAAGTAAATTTGATCGGTCACAGAAGTGACCGATCAAATTTACTTGGTAGAAAACCGAAAAAACTGCGAGCCCATTGTTAAAATATTCACAGCTTACCACTGCATACAAGTAGCCAAATTCCATAAATGTAAAATGGCAAAATGGATGACAGGGAAGGTTAAGAGTTTAATTGGGGCAAAACAAACAGGTGTCATGATTTTAATTTGTACGAACATTATAAGAGAATATGTAACAAAGCCAGCGATTGAGTGAGATGGGCAAAAGCTCGTTATGAGAAAGCGCCCCAAAGAGGGCTAAGAATGGGTTGTGGGAGTTTGTTTCATACGTGAATATACAAAAGAAGATAGTAAATCAAATAGGTCTGTAACTGATTGTAATGGAAGGTCCA